>NW_009235077.1:0-7305 GCF_000690835.1 Fulmarus glacialis
TAGTTGCCGGCTGGGGTTAAACCGTGACACTGTGGATACACAAATGGTATCCTTCAAACCAAGAGGATGGAGTTCAGTTTGTTCCACAACAGTTCAGGAAGCTAGTGGCTGTCAGGGGAAAAAAAAAGACAAAACCAAAGCACAGAAAGCTATCTAGCAGAGATGTGACCAGAGTCAGTCAACATAAAACTGCAAAGGGAAATGGGTTTGCAATTGGTTTGACTAGCTGACCATCACTTGGGAACATTATATTTGAAATCCAAAGAAATGTTACTACTGGGGAGAAATGACATTTTTAATCAGATTGTGTTTCCATGTTCATATGGAAGAAGTCTGCTCATAATCCTAAAAAGCTGATCAGATGCACACATCCCTAGGCTGAATTGTTCCATGACATAAATTTGGGTGATCAGACTTCTCATTTATTCACATAAAACAGAAACTTTGTTGCCCTGTAATTCTGAATGACGTTTCATGGGACACGAACCCAAATTACCTGTGAGGAGGAGAGGGCTTAGTCAGGGTCTGACCAGCTTGAGGAGAGATGCAGGTCCATGAGCGTTCTGGAGCCTTGGGGACATGAACTCATCCCACAGATCTAGTGACGGGCAAGTCGAGAATTAGTTTTTTTCTTCTATCAGAAAATTCATTCAAGTCTATCCTATTAAATACTCTACTTGATAATTTATTTTGATGATTTCCAAAATCTTGAGGTGGTCTTCTTTACGGACCAAAGGAAAAACAAAACCAGGCAATGTCCAAAATTGCTAGAAAAGAGCAGAAGGACTAACAGAGGGCCAGACCAAGCAGTTCTCAGGAACACAGAGAAACCAGCTTCTGCAAGGAAGAGATTTTTTTTTGTGATAATTTTCTTCCTTCTTTGATGATTTACCTGCTTCCAAGGGGCATCCTTCTGTGATTGCTGCCTGTTTATGGTGCATGTTTCCTATCGCTCCTCCTCACTAGAGGCCAGAGTCTCTGATAGGCCTCTCTGAGTGAAGGGCTCCTCTGTTTTAATCATCGTGTGAGTCTCAGAGAGGAGAATTTCTCTAGAGATTTGCAGTTTCCATATTTTGAAGAGTACAACCATAACAGCAACTGCAGTGACAAGGAAGAGTTTATATAACTTAAGGCCACATCAGGACCATCAATTTCTACCTCAAACATGTTACAAGTGAATTTTCCTTGATCAAGGAAATTTCAACTTATCCATACATTGCTATCCATACACTGCTAGGAGTAACGTGCTCATGATCATTACCTCTACTGGGATAACTGCACCTCTGTAACACTCATCATGGTTTGCAATTTTAAAACAGTCCAGCTCAAGAGTGCTCCAAGTCTGATCACTTCTGCTTGTCTCAGGAAGGCTTCCTTTGACACTTGCTACATACTTAGAATTTAGGGCAAGGGGGCGAAGGGGGAGGGTTCAATTTGCTACAGTTAGTAAGCAAAATATAGACGTGGATATGTTTTTTTAAAATAAAATAAAATAGGATGCTAGGTAGTTCATCAGTTTTCTCAGATAAATACAGATTATGCCATCAGCAACAGGTGGCATGGAAATTCCAGCAAATTTTGTCTGGCATGGGTAGTCTTTCCAGCAATAAGGGCTGAAGAATAGGCAAAAATTTCAGAGTATTTTGACAACTACTTACAAAGATTTGGCCGTTATATTTATCAGATGCTAGAGTGAAGGGTTATCATCAGCAGATGAAGAACTGGCAGAATGAGGAAGAAATGGCAGCAAGGAAGACTTCTGCTACTTCTCATTGGATTTGTTTCTCACCACGTAGTTGTTGTTTAGACCCTTAGGACTGGATTTAATCCCAGGCCCTAGGTGATAATTATAGAGACTCTTCAAGGCTGGGTAAGATTTTTGGTGAAATTTATAAAAGCCTGGAGGAAAAAAAAGGAGCTAATGCTTTCTGATTAGACAGAAATGCACCCAGTCTTTCATTGTCAACACAATCTCAACCTTGGGTATTGTGGAATTGGTTCCAAGCATCCAACTGGACATGGTATACATACAGGACAGTACCACAGACCAATGAATGTACAGAGCTGTACTGTGCTCTTCAGGAAAGCTGGAGGATGTGGAAGTTTTCACCGCCCCTTTTCACTTAGCTCCTCTGAAGATGATGTGAATTTCTAATGTTTGGCGGGGTATTGTCACTTTGAGAAGATAACCACTCCTTTGAGTAGTAGTTAATGAGCACTGAGGGCAGCACCAGCACAGATGCACAAGCAATATGCCTGAAGGATTTTGAGAGCAAGCCAATTCTACACCTGACCCTTACAGATATGAGGCAGGGTCTCAACCCCCTGCCATACAAGATCCTTAGTCTTCTCAATTTAAACCATTAATTTTTTTGTTTCTGCCAATCACCTAAAAAAAACCTAAAATACATCTTTCATTGAAGGCCATGGTTACCTCCAGAAAGAATAAAGCTGGGTCTATCAGTAACAGCAATTCCTGTAGTGACTATATAAAACAAAGGGTGTGCAGTGGGAGAACACCTCAATAAAAGCACTAAAGAAATCCTATAAGCTCTTAAGCTACTGTATACACTAAGGTTAAGAAGTATTTACAAATAAAGTTAGTCAAGTGCAAAGGATCACATGCTCACAGCTCTGTCTCAGCCAGGGATGGTAGGAAAGAACCTAGATTGCTGGCCTGGCTCCACCCTTTTTGCCCTTGACTAAAGGAGCATGAAGGCCATTAGGGGCCAGGTGCAGCTGATTAGCCAAAGGTGGTGAAAGCACACAGATTTAATGTACACCAGGAATGTACATGACAGAATCACGGAATGGTTGAGGCTGGAAGGGGCCTCTGGAGGTCATCTGGTCCAACCCCCTGCCCAAGCAGGGCCACCTAGAGCCAGTTGCCCAGGAGCATGTCCAGACAGCTTTTGAATGTCTTCAAGGATGGAGACTCCACCACCTGTCTGGCCAACATGTGCCAGTGCTCGGTCACTTTCACAGTAAAAAAGTGTTTCCTGATATTCAGCCGAAACTTCCTATGTTGCTTCTAGTCCTGTCACCGGGCACCACTAAGAAGACCTTGGCTCCATCCTCTTTATACCCTCCTTTTGTACATATCAATAAGATCTTCCCCCGAGCTTTCTTCAGGCTGAAGAGTCCCAGCTCTTGCAGCCTCTCCTTATACGTGAGGTGCTCCAGTCCCTTAATTACCTTTGTGGCCGTTCAGTGGGCTCTCTCTAGTAGCTCCATACCTCTCTGGTACTGGGGAACCAGACCTGGACACATCACTCCAGGTGTGGCCTCATCAGGACTGAGGAGAAGGATCACCTCCCTCGACCTGCTGGCAATGCTCTTCCTGATCGAGTACAGGAGGCTGTTGGCCGCCTTTGCCACAGGGGAACATTGTTGGCTCATGTTCAACTTGGTGTCCACCAGGACCCCCAGGTCTTTTGCTACAAAGCTGCTTTCCAGCCTCTACTGGTGCCTGGGGTTACTTCTCCCCAGGCGCAGGACTTTGCACTTCCCTTTGTTGAAATTCATGAGGCTCCTGTCGCCCCGATGGAGTACAGGAGGCTGTTGGCCGCCTTTGCCACAGGGGAACATTGTTGGCTCATGTTCAACTTGGTGTCCACCAGGACCCCCAGGTCTTTTGCTACAAAGCTGCTTTCCAGCCTCTACTGGTGCCTGGGGTTACTTCTCCCCAGGCGCAGGACTTTGCACTTCCCTTTGTTGAAATTCATGAGGCTCCTGTCGCCCCATTTCTCCAGCCTGTCGAGGTCTGTCTGGATGGCAGCATGACCCTCTGGCATATCAGTCGCTCCTCACAATTTTGTGTCCTCAGCAAATGTGCTGTGGGTACACCCTGCCCCATCATCCAGATCATTAATGAAGATGTTAAACAGGACTGGACCCAGTATTGACTCCTGGGCTACACCACTAGTGACTGACCTCCAACTAGACTTTCTACGAGTGATCACCCCTGGACCCAGCTGTTGAGCCAGTCTGCTCATCCAGTCCATACTTCATCAGCTTCTCTATGAGGATGGCATACCACTTCCCATGACTACTGTCCACGGAAGAACTCTGCATCTTCCCCCACCACCACTCCTGCGAGTCTAGCTTCCTTACAGACACCTAACTCGGTATGAGAGTGACAACATCACACTGGCTGTTAAGTGGGTTGTCAGATATGAGAAAAATTGGTTATGAAATCTTTAATATCCAATACCAGCATCCGCTTATACTTATGAGTACTGGTCAGGTTCCGATGCACAGCTCTAACACCTCTTCTAGTCTCAATGTAAATCAGTACTCCAAAAAAATAAAGGTAGCAGGCTATTAATTGTCAGCATGGATGAACAGGAGGAAGCATGTTTTAATTGGGTAAAAAGTCCTATTCTTTATGTGGTTACATTTTTGGTATCTTTGCAGTTTTATATAACCCAACCAGGAAAAACTATCGATAAATTAATGAGTTAAGTCAAGGCTTTGTTTTCCTTCCGTTCACTCCTCGCTCAAGGCTTGTAATCTTGATAGAAAAGATCAAAAAAGCTTGTTCCTCTCTTCACAGTATGTCCTAGAAGTATAAAAAGGGTAAGATAAAGCATCTCAAGAAGCTACCATCAAAGCACAGAATGCAATTCATATGGGAATAGCATTAACTCAGCACTATGAGCAGAAATAAAAACCAACTAGGTACAATTATATGACCAATGACTGCAATTCAAAAGCCTGGATGCTGCTGCAAAACAACTTGCTAGATGTGGAGGCCAGCTAGGAGTTAAAGCATCTTACTGACATCTGATGTGGGCTTAAGAACTAGACCTTATAAGAAAGACGGAGACATTTTACCAAGGTCTGTAGCATCAGGACAAGGGGCAATCGTTTTAAACTGAAAGAGGGTAGGTTTAGACTGGACATAGGGAAGGAATTTTTTGCAGTGAAGGTGGTGAGGCACTGGAACAGGTTTCCCAGAGAAGTTGTGGATGCCCCATCGCTGGAAGTGTTCAAGGTCAGGTTGGACGAGGCTTTGAACAATCTGATCTAGTGAAAGGTGTCCCTGCCCACGGGGACATCAGTCTACTCAGCTAACTAGGGATTTGCATCAGATCAGAGCCCATCCCCTTTCTGCACCCAGGTACCAATGCCCTATGTTCAGAGCTGATAAACCCATGGCACAGTTACCCAGAACGACTGTATTCAACACCAGTGTAGCCATCTCTGCGACTCCCAATATAGCCCAGTGTTTCAGAACAGCACTAATTGTATAAATGTTAGTGATGGAAATCCTGTTTATTGGTGGGTCTGCTTTCTTAGTTGAAGGCTGCTTAGCTTTGAGACACTGATCAGTTGAGACCTTGGAGAAAAATTCCTTCTTTTCTGAAACCCAGAGAAAAGTAAGGGCTCACAAGCAGCCTCAAGCTCAGAGCAAAGCCAGTCGTTCAGAGGAACCTCAAAAAAGTGAAACAGAAAAGAGGTGGGGATAACTCAACACCCGACAATGCTTCGCTCCAAGAAAACCTGAAGAGTGGAATTGAAGCTATGAGGAACCTTAGAACGTGCACTGCTAAAAAAAAGCTGTCATGAATGATGCCTGAAGTTAAAGAGCAGATGCTCCCTATACTCTTTACAAGGCAACTCCTAGTGGGATCTTTCTTCCTGTTTTTTCATTTGACTTACTCACGGCTCCCTTTCTCCTTTCCCCTTGCAAAAGTTTAAGAAACTTGCAGATGAATCGGAGAATCACGTAAGTAAAGGGAAACGGACATGACAGGGTTCTGCCTCACAATCCCAGGCAGTTACAACAGTTTGAGGCTTTTCTCATTTTTACACTTTGGATAACAGGAGGCACAAGGACCCCCAAACACAAGAAACATGACGAAAGTGAAATTAATATAATTCAATGAAAACAAGCTACTTCTAGAAGCACAGAAAAGAACAGTTTGTAAGTCACAGTGTGAGAACTCCGTTTTGTCTCATTTACAGATGGTCAAGTAGGCCCCCAGGTAGCGACCTCTAATTGTAAGAATGTCAGAGCACCAGCTGTCCACTGTGTTCAGGAGAACGCCAAGACTTACAGGAGGTAGCAGGGCAGCTGGCAACAGCTAACGCTAATAGCAAGCCTGACATTGCATCAAGCTTCTTACAAAAATACGATGCTCTTCTGAAGAGCTTCCAAAAGCTCAGCAGCAGAACAAGCGATGCCCAGCCGACATCTATAGCATGCTGATTGCGTACTGCTGTTACAGTACTGTCGAAGTTTACCTACTGCTCTTGTCTAATCGAAGCAGTCTTTTCCATTTTGCGTCTTCGTGTTCTCAGCTTCCTGTATGCTTGCATTGCATCTCTTTAAGTTTGCCAACCTCTTCACACCTCTCTTAAAAGGTCCATATCTCTGCTGCTATCGAGATCGGGTAAACCTGCTCACTCATTCATTTTAGACAACATTCCTGTGACACTGAAAATTCCTGGATCTTTTTTAAGTTTTATATATGAACACAAAACACGCACTACAAGTTTTCAAATCCTTCCCCTGAAACAGGGTCTGTAGAATATGAAAGGGAATGCAGATCTGCTTTCGAGTTGCTAATTCCCAAGAAATATTGCTATATAAAATGCAATTAACCAATGGGCCCAGAAGAATGAATAGGCTCATCCTTGAACCCAGTGAAAAGAGGATGTGTCTTGCAGAAAAACGCTACTTCTTATCCCAAAACTTAAAAAAATTATAGTAAAAGACAAGTCTTAGTTATCTCAGAAAGGTTAAGACTACCATAAGCCTTTCTGTGTAAATTTCTTACCTAAACAATTCTTTAAAACCTTTCTGCTTACCTCCCCTTCTTGCTTCCCTCTGCACTTACGTTCCAACATGCCTTCACCTTGTAGTTGTGCAAAGCCTATCTATAAAAAAGCCAGGTTAAAATTGAACTTTCGTGAGAAGTAAACAGCTTGCCAGCCCATAAATTGATCATTGTCTTGATGAGCACTAAAATGACTAATACTGAAAGAGATTATCTTCATGTAGGTCTTCATTGAATGTACTAAACAAAACGATCAATGAATAATTTCCATTTATTTTTCTTCCTAATAAATGCAGCTGAATGGTTTTTTCATATTGTTGTGTCTTTGCAATAGCCAGGAAATGAAAAACACTGCAGTGGAAGTGGTTTGGTGCAGTACTATTAAAGACCCAGACTTTGTTTCCAGAAAAACTTAAACTAAAGGCCAAATAATCAGATCACTATTCATAAAGTAGCCATTCTGAGCATAGAACAAGTAGCAGCATATTTTTATGCTAAAAATTACTGTGCTTTCCTGCTG
>NW_009235077.1:7336-54332 GCF_000690835.1 Fulmarus glacialis
CTTAAGCAGCTAGTATTTTGCTCGATTGACTGGAGTTATCCTTTCTTCCCAGTTATACACCACTATTGAACCTGAACTTTATTTCTTGTAGAACAGAAGCCCTCAGGAGAGATCACTAAATTAAAAGACTAATACATAGATTAATTTAAGACCCTGGGTTAAATTTCATTCTTCCTGGTGATGAATTAAAGAAGTTTTGCAAATGACATAAGGAAACCACCTTGTCTGTTTCTTAAGCAGAACGCCCTCTTCGTAACTACCAGAATACCAGAGCATGGAGAGGATTCAATGGCAACTGCAGACCTGTGGAAGCACCAAATCCTTCCTGGCAGTTCTGCATTACCCAGCAGTGCATTTTATTTCTTGCTTGGTGAAAAAAAGTGCTTGTGCTGCTCTAAGACTATACAGCTTCCTTGTACTTCTTCATTCCAGCTCCTAAATGAACAATTCCCATTATGATTAGCCACTTTCACATACCATCAAGCCAAGCAAAATTAGGTCAAAAGGCCACATATAAACCAGGAGTATTTTAATTAAAACAATATGGATTAAGGCCAATGGAAGACAGAACATTGTGGGTTTTTGGTTCCCCCTCCCCTTATCTCCACGTATGTAAGAAGCCGTTAAGGCAGAGTACCTACGATTAATCCTTGATGAAAATTTAAAGCTTAAGGTCTCCTTCGAAAGAGACACTGGTCCTTTTGTTATAAAGTCACTGTATAGCAAGGCAAGAAAGGTAACAAAGCAACAGTCCTAAGTGTAAGACAAGCCCAAGCTAGGTAATGTGTAAGACAGCATTAAAAGCACTGTAAACCTTGACAGTGTTAAGCTCTTCTATTTTTAACAGCGGAATATGTAAAATGGTATTCCACTAAAATAAATACTGCGGGTTTAGGTGTTGCTGCAAAAAAAATATCAACTGTTTATCAGCAAAGTTTTAAAGACAAATTTTGAAAAAATATTTGGGCAACGTGTGTAAGCCAGCATTTACCATACTTGAGGGGTTTTTAATAAAAAAATTAAATACTGCACTTTTATGGTCTACATCTGTTTCATAAGAAGTCTGAAGAAATTGGGATACCTCTCTACTACAATGAAGAATGGGTTTGAGTCAGCTTTTCTGATACTGGTTGTGTAGTCTGCGGGAAAACCTGGCCATTAAAGTGGGCATTTGAAGTTTTACTTATTTTATAATTCATGCTTAAATATGAGAGTTGTCTACAAGGACCTGAGATGCAGAATCACTCTCCCCTCCCCTAGATGAAAACCATTATTTCCCACTTTTCTCTCCTTTAAGAGAGCTGTTTCATGTGTAACGTCAGATAACATAAGGGTTTTGAAAGTTAGTGGAAGTTCTATGTCACAGACCGCTTTGCCTTATTCTCAAACATGAAGACCACTCGTTCACTGTCTTCATGCTATCTTCATAAATCACCTATGCAAAAGGTACTACAACCATCTTTTTATATGATTTGGCACAGATGGAAAGACAGCTGGAAAGCCAACCTCACGTGAACAGCCCCATCACTGGTTCAGTGGGCTGACAGTATCTCTCTGCAGCGTACGTGTCGTGACTTTGGAAAGTGGGCCTCATTTCATTGAAGGTGAAAAGGACAAAATATAAAACGTACTTTCCGTTACTGAAGTGGTATTATTGACAGGAATAGTTGTTAGGGGACAAACATCTGTGTACCTGAGGCAAGAGGAGGAAAAAACCCATTGAGACGTAGTTATTCTACATCTCAATAGGTAGTTCAACCACATTCGCCTACCTTTTGATCAAAATAACAAAAGACAACAGATTTTTTTTTTTTAAAAGGTCAGCTTGTATTGAAAATATCTCTGTAAAAACACCTGTAATACTACAAGGTAGTACCAATACAAAACAGATCAATATTAACTTTCTTTAAACTGTTAAACTTTATTATAAATTAAAATTTCTTTACAAAAAATTGCACATAATTGACCACTCTTAGGTTCTGATGCACTGGCATTTGCAATAGTTTCTTTAATCTTCAAGTTTAATAGTCTCTGCCGTGAGTCCAATGCAGAAAAGGGCAGTAAGCAACCCTCTTAGAGCCTTCAAGTGCAAGAAGCATACTTGTGGCCACGGCAGTTACACCTTCCTTAAGAGCGGCTGCTTTTGTTTTAAATCCTGTAATGAAAAAGTCTCAAAAAAGGTTTAAAAAAGGAAAAACCCAAAATGGACTACTTGCTTTTTATACTGTAAACACAGCCCAGTAAATTAATCCCAAACACAGATCTCTCAGGCATCAGCGAGAGTGTCAAGTGAATCAGGAACAGCAAAACAAAGAAAACAGAAAATAAAAAGAAAACATAAAAAAATAATGTCTGTCATTTTGATTAACTATACTTACGTAGATGACGTTATGAGAATCTGGCAGGGCCCAGAAGCAAGGCCAGACAGGGAGTTCATTTTTCCAGAGGAGGGTCATGTTAATTGTTTCCAGGTTCAAGGAAAGCAGATTGGAGACTTGATATGCTCAGCAATACTCATCTGCCTTACACAGATCTTAGGCATAGATCAGCCTGAAGAATCATTCAACTGATTTTGGCATTTAATAGGACTTATGGCTGACCGTACCCAGCGTTCAGTGATTCTTGCTTTCTGTTCTGTAAGTGTTTAAATTTAAAAGCTCATCTAGGCTGACTCCAACCTCTTGGCACTTGGAAACTAGTTTTCTCAGGTTATCAGTTTTACCTCCTCCTGATGCTTCAAACAAGAGTTGCTGTAAGAGATGGGGAAGCAGATATAAGATTTAGCCACAGCTTGAGCATCACCACATCTATGGATATGGGATATGCAGAAAATTTATATGAAACCTCAAACTGAATCATAAGGAGAAAACATTACATCTTTCCACAGTGTTGCACATAGAGGTAACTTCTGAAGGGCTCTCTGATATAAATGATGGACCTGTAAAATAAAAACAAGTATTAAAAGTCAGCAAAATTTCATGCACTCAAAATGAGTGATGTGAAGCACAAAAAACCTCTTGCAATAATTTTAAAAATCTGTTTTTAAAGAAGTTTCAAAGTCAAGCATTAAATTGCTACTAAAAGCAAAGGCAAGTTTATGTCTGACCTTAATTCTGACCCGTGTATGCACATGGTTAATTACATGCGGACATTCTACTTTTCTTCACAAGATTCTTGCCTCATTCATTGCACAGGATGGAACACACTCAGGGAATGAAGCAGGTTACTGAATATTTCTCTTTCACCACTCAATATGTAGTCTCAAGGTCTTGCTTATTGCATACCATCCCAACCCTGCAATGAAAATAACTGTTTCATAGGCTTTTTTCCTTCAGCATCTATCTATCTGTGCTTTAACAATCAGTATGTGTCTTCGCAACTCTCTAAAAAGAAAAAAATGGTTTTACCATTTTAGGGTTGGAAATAGAGGACCAAAATGTTTAATGCAAGTATTTACTCAAGTCTCCTTCAACTACTGGTATCTGAAGTACCAACTTTAATCAGAGAGTCATTAGGGGAAGTATTTGTTGGCATTTTAAATACTCGTACCCATTCTTATATTCTTTTAGCAAACCTTTACATGACCTGCTGAAGGGAATAAATGACGGGTTCTCCAGGAAACAGGAAATCCAGAATCTGAATCACAATTCAATTTTAAAACAACATCCTACTTGTTTACTAGAAAATCCGCTTATCTGGAACAGTCACCGATTTGCATAAACAGTTGTAAGTGCTCACTACATCCCAAACTAAGCACCTCCCAAAAAACCCAACTGCATGTGTCTACTTAAGTGATTTTACTCCACACCATATAGTTAGTCAGGTGGTTGCAGAAGAAAACCACAAGATTTCTTCTGGGTGTAATCCAGCTACAATGTTTTACATATGCCTTCATTCTAATTGGTTCATCTTCTTTAAGGACCCTCTTTTTGATTCATTTGAAATCTATTTTTCTAACTTTCAAACCGAACAAAGCAGGGATCTTTTAAGTCACCAGCCTCACTATAGGCAGTGGCTTACAATATAGTCCATCTAATACAATGACTGAAGCAGGGATCTGCGACTAATTACAGATTACACCAAACCATCAACATGGAGACAGAATTAAGGTTGAATAGGCAACCATGCCTTTGATATCTCCTGACTTTGAACTATTTGATCTTACAAACCAAGTAACTGTCTGCTTGGGGGGGTGTTCTTTTTAAACATTCTAGGAGACAGTAAAAAAGGAAAGAAAATATTCCATATGTGAGTCTAATGCTAGCCATTATGGATCACTTAAAGCTTTAATACTGTTTCAAAAGAAAGACTACTGACAGAAAAGAAGGATGCTGAGCATCAGCCTCTACAAGAATGACACAAAACAAGATACAGCAGAGAAGTAGCTCACAAACAAGTGGTGAGTCACAAACCCAGGGCCTCGTGATCCCGCCAATAAACAGCATCTTTCCACAGGCAGAAGAATATTTTGAAGGTGACAGCAACAATACCAGGAAGATCCACTCTATTTGAACTGAAAAGTGACTCAGCTGCTGCACCAAAAACCTCTTGTATTTGTATATAGAGTGAGAAAAACGCTTCCTTCCCCAAAGTACCAATGAGTAAACTTCTTTTTTTTTGGAGGAAAAGAACTGATGTCTTTGGTGGGGTCGGGAACTACTCAAATTCTCTACATACATTGGCTTGGCAGACCCACCCTTCCAACTACTAGTAAAGATAGTCGTTAGCATCTTCCAGCACAACAGTCTTTCCTTCCCTCTACTGTATTTTAAGTGCTAGCAATCTCCTCTAGGTTAAAAAAAAAAACAAAAACAAAAAACCAAAAAAACAACACGACCAAAAAACCCCCCAAAAAACCAACACACCACCAAACACAAAAGTGGGAGAAGAATACAACCCCCCCCAGTAAGGGAAAGATACACACAAACAGTATGCACAAGTACTCATGATATAATCCGTTCTACCTTGATGGCCAAAGATATTTCTCACACTTGAGGCAAATGCTTCGGTGTTTATACATAGAGTATTTCAACTATCTAGAAATCTTGGGTTTAAGAGATGACCATTGCTTTGCATAAAGCCAAGGTATGAAAAGTTTTACAGGATTTTATAATCACTCATTTTAGTAAGCTGTGTTGACTTACTTCTCTTTGTCCCATTAGAAAGCACTCGGCAGCAATGGCTCTGAGGAAAAGAAATATATAAAAATATTTATTCTTGAATGATTTTAAATGCCATTAATGGCAGAAAACTGACTGTGGAATGGAATTACAAATTCCTTGAGAATTTGACTGACTAACTGACTAACTTCCAATGATGTTAATCTACAGTGAAAAGATAAAAATAGCCATTTTTTAAAAACAACCTTACATGAGCAAGACATTTCAGTGGTTCCCCATTATGAACAAACACTGAAGAAAAAGATCAGTTCAGCATCACTGGATAATGGAGATTACTGCTATTGTGATATATAAAGGGGAGGGTAGAGAGGGGGAGACAGAAGTCAATAGTTGAATTAAAAAGGCAACTTGTAAATACATCATTCATATTTATCTGCATAATATCCATTCACATAAGTTTCCCTAAGAGGGAAATTCCATTTCTCATTTGAAAGAAGTGACAGCACATCTGTCTGTTGTAACAAACAGTTACTGTTTAAACAACAAGCTAATGAAAGAGAGACTTCCAGTACAAGCCCAACTGGAAGGACGTTTCAGATTTACCTTTGTGATGTAAACCTTATAAACAAAAGCAATATCTATGAAAACAGATGTATGACTGTTGCATTACATTTTCCAGATGGCCACGCATGTTGGGATATTATATGTAAACATCTTGGCTTGCAGTTTCAGAATTTGAACATTGCTCTCCTCCCAGTATCGCAGAAGCAGTCTGTAAAAGGCATTCATGAGAAAGGAACACTGCTCTAATCACTGGAAACAGAAAAGCAATCCAAAGATACAAACACATTACACAAAATAGATTATACCTAAATCTGAGCCAAGAGTTGCAAGTAGGAAAAAAACCCAAACCACCATATACAATATTGACTGAACATGCTCTCAGAACAAAACAAAAAAGATACACTTTCAGAGAATAACTAAGTGTGAAATCGGAGAGAAAATACGAGCTTGGCACATTACAAGATCCATTTTTAGCATGCACAAGGTAACTGTATATTTGAAAGGAGGCTAATTAGTTTTATAGTCATGTGGCTAGGAGATACTGTGTAGTCAGTTCTGCTCACCTATTTCATGTAGTATCAACATTGTCTAAGGAAGCTGCAAGTTCCATCTAGACAGAATTGCTACTTGGTTTAAAATGCACCATTCAACTTCATGTGCCAAAGGCAATTGTGTCATACTCTCCCCATGCCCCCAACCACACACATTTATTTCAAGTCTTGCTTTGAATTCTTTGGGGTCACTGTTGATGATGAACAGTAAGTGTTTGGGGACTTTTCAAAATTATTCAATCAAATGTTCATGAGTTCACTGCAGCTGAATACGGACTCTCTAATCCTGGAAGAGTACATTTTGAAATACTGTTCAAGTAAGTATCAGTGCAGTGTTTACATTAATCATTTTTGTTTCCTGTAAGATTTTTTCAAAATTAAGAATGGTTATCTTTGCTAAATAAATGTCAAGTTAAGCCTTAAGGCAGCACTGTTATACACTGGTGTATCCATTTTTATTTATTCTATGCTGGCACGATACTTCTAATAGATCATTAAGTAACAACAAGATTTTAATACATATCTGACATTTCTCTACACACTTGAAATTTTGACCATTTGTACTCATCATGTACAATGCAGAGTTAATTCCTGTATAATTATAACCTTTCTGTAGATAGAACAGAACCCTGTCAAATAGAAGAAAGATTGAGATGATGTCAGAAAGCACAATATGCCTCAAGCAACATGCAATAATAGAGGAAGAGTTTTACTTTTGTAGTAAAAAGCAAATCATGCATGTCTTGCACAAAAAGCAGTAGTTATGTTAACCAGCTGTTTGTCTTGATTACAAGTGTTTTTACATACCTCAGTGCAAGTCCAGGATTAGCAGGCATGGTAGAACAAAACCGTTCCAAGGTTTTGGAATGTTGAGATTTTGGAATGCAGCTCAAATAAAAAAGAATTACCTGTAGAATTTGAATTATAAACATTAATCCACTCTATAGCTGTCTAATTTTGCTAAGAATAATGAAATGACAAACTATGAACGTTATGACTAAAGTGAGTTACCACCTACAAACCTTATCAACCACAAACCTTATCCCTCAAGGGTACAGAAATCAATTTGTGTAATAAAAAGTTTGCGTCAAGTTGCTAACACCACATATTTTAGTCCTTCTAGCCTGCGTTTAGTGAGTAAAGAGAAACGCACTGGATGTTAGCAAAATGGGACCCAGGATTTCTATAAGCTTTATTCTGTCTGTATGAGTGCTCAACTTGTTTTTATTCCTACTTTTACTTTATTTCTTCTGTTTCTCAACCACTGTAATTTCTATGATCAAAACTGACAGCTTAAATACTGTTTCCATCTGCCAGTGTTACAGCTCTGCAGACCCCCCTTGCTTAACCATCTCTTCTCTCCCTTACACATCATCTCTCTTCTCTAGGAAAGAATAGTTTGTCATTAATAGCTGTATTCACAGTATTCAAGCATGCCATAATAAAGTTTCTCTTTGCCTTACACACCCTTTATTCAAAAGGTCACTGCTAGGTAGTGTTCTGCTCAGAACACTACTCTCCTCAGATACTTGTTTCTTTTTCTACTAATTCCTAGCTCTCAGTGTTCATATACTACTGATGCTGTGTTTGAACAAGTAAATTACAGGTACCTGCTAAAAGGTCATCAGTCTCTTTGTTTAATTAAAACTGTCCACAGACACATTTTTACCTTATTATGAAACTCATAATTGGTCCAATAATCAGCAGTACTAAAAGGAATTGGGTATCGTGTGGGGACTGTAACCAGACATCTGTTCACTAGGTCAGTAAAAAGCTTGAATTCTTGAACTTTGTTGTTGGATCCAACAACTTTGCTATTGATAAAAACAAGGTAACTGGAAGAAAAAAAAAAAAAAGAAAAAAGATGGTTCTGGTAGCCTCCACTTAATAGTTTTGAGATTAATTTACTTTCCTCCCTTAAGAACTTACTCCAGCCAGATGTTCTGAACAGTTTCCTGCTGCATCACCGCCCCCAGAGCTGCTTCATAAGCATCCAGTGCTTCACCAACACTTGCATGAAGAGACTGGCACAAACTGTTTATATTAAAAGTTAAAAATTGCTGTATGTCATAAACAATGCATGTTCTAACACATTAAGAATAAGAAACAATGAAGAACTTCCCATTCTGAGATGCAAGAAAAAACAGTGTTTTCAGTTTTACGGACTAATTTATTAGTCAACTTATTAAAATGGGTAAGTCTCAACTGCAGATAATAAGGAATAATGCAGAAACCACGAGTTTAAAATGCAACTCTTAAATGAAATGAAATATTATGAATTGTCTTCTACTCTTGTAAAGTACCCTTTTACTAATCCTTATAATAGGGATGCTCTGACTGCTACAGAATGGAGACAAGTCTTGAGCTTCCGTTTGGAAAGCTCCAGAACAATAAATTTCAAAGTCAGATTAAAACCACTTGAGAAATAGTATCAGACTGTGGCAACAAAATTAGTGTTCTGAAACAAATGTAACTGGGGATCTAGGGTAGAAATATGCTGATCATCTCAGGAAAAAAAAAAACCCTCATAAGAATAGTCAAAACCCCCCTTAATTTTGTTCTACAGCTCCTCAAAGAAACATATGGTCAGACTAACATATAGGACCTCACCAAAGACAGAAGTAGATATTTTTTGACCAAAATTCAGTCAACAATCCTTATTTCAAAGTGTGAAGTAACAGTGGGAAAAAAAGGTAAGACAGTAAGTCATAAGAGGAAAGAAAAACTCATGAAGACGACGACTACAGAAATGCAAAATAAGATAGGGCTGATGTTGCTACTTTGCTAGAGAACCCTTTTGACTAGGGTCACATAATCAGAGTGCCTGATTTTACTCCTGCTTTCCCTAAGAACTACAAACTAAATCACCAATTTGCTCCTCTTTCTAAAAAAGTGTGTGTAGAAGTTTGTGTGCACACATACCCATGTGTACACACACGCAATGATCTTTCCAAGTAAAACATTGTTCCTTGAGCTTTGAGGCTTTGCTGATTTCAATCTGACTATTTTCACTTGGTAAAAGTGAACTTTTACATCTTTTGTCCTCTGTACCTGAAAAAAGGAAAGACAGATACATAGGCCCAATACCAGGCACTTACTGTAGCAAAAATCAACCACAGAAACACTCCATTATTAGCTCTGAAAGTAATCGAGGCACTTATTTCAAGAGCACTAATTTTTCTCTTAAAAGCAGGTGCTACAATACAGGAGCACCTGAGCTTAAGTTAACGTCCCTAATGACTAAACAGTGACCTCAAGTGTCTTTCTAACGATGTTTCTACTGTGCAAGTAGCAAACTTAAAATTGAACTTGCAAAAAGGTAAGTATTTTCTAAAAACAAATTTATTTAAATAGGTATTAATGGACAATATCAAAGGAAAACATTAAGATAACTTAATCTAAACCTTATATAAAGATTTTCTTGAAAACCATACATTTTACCTGTTTATAAGTTGTCCACCAATTAAAAACTATAATGAACAGTGTTGAAGGAGTTCTGAGGAGTCCTCAGTCAGTATCTGAAGCATTATCATCTTTGCCCCTTTACTTATCTGAAAAGCCAAATAGCTACTTGTGAAGATTGACAAACCCAGACCATGAAGTGGTAAACTTCTTAAACGGCTTAAGTCAACATTTCAGTGACCAGTTATAACAGTAAGTTATAGATGCCTAATACTTTGGTGCTTGCCAATCCTGGATATTGCTGCTATCAAAAGGAATGGTGGAAGAAACAAAAAAAAGATTGTGTATACATGACAAAGATCTGTCACCTTTGCAACCGCTTCCAGAGGAAAAGGTCACTTTGCTGTATTACTTTGCTACGGAGGGGCGTCTGTGGCTAGTTCCAACTTTTATAGCCTGCTGATAATAGCTCCATAAACACTGAAACAGTGGATCAAGGAAGATGGGGTGACCAGGGCTAAACAAAGTTAAACAGAGTGGTAGAAACTATTGTAAAATAAAACAGAGCCAGAAGAAAAAAAGAACACTACTAGCAGTAGCAACCCAAAACAAAAGTAAAACAAAAAAATCATTTTGTGAGATGAACACACCTGTTACTGTTCCCACAGGGCAGAATTTCTGAAAGATTTCTCAAGTGGAGAATTTAAGTTGACATGCAATTCACAGTTCCATAAAATTGTCTCTGTTGTGCAGCAGGCAGGCAGGTTCTTTAAGGACTGGCAGATCATTTATTGAAAGAACTCAAAGTGATATACCCTTAGACAAATAATGAATGTTCTGCTTTTGAAAATGCAATTTACTCAGACCCAACAGCTGTTTCTCAGAAATACTTTATAAAGTCTCACCAGTAGATCTGCCACAGATATGGGATTTGCTGGTTTACAACATCATCTGTAAGATGTTCTTTATAGAGAGGTGATGTAAAATCAATTGGCATTGGAAAATTCAAGAGATACCTACAAGAGAAAAAAGGAGTAGTAAATGAGAATATCCCTCTACATGGAAGAGTCTTATGTGGGTGTAACATTTGGTTCTGAAATCCAGTTCGTGGGACATATTAAAAAAAGATGCACTTTTCTTAGATTTTAGTTTAACTCTATCCAGATATAGTTATACAGAAAGCATTACACAGAAATATAGAAATAGTCAATAGAGAAAGCATTTACTCCCTCATTATGTACAAAGTTAAATGTTGCTTTGTATCTCAGACTTCCCCCTCCCCGCATAAGATACATCAAGTAAGGTACAATCATCTACGTAGACTGAGCTAAGCTGCATTGCCAGTACTAAATTTAATGTAACCAAATGTAAGCAGGAATAAAATCTAACACCTAACTTGAAGATAAAAACATTTCAAAGCCTCATCTGCATAAACTTTAGCACAAAAGGTCTTCCTTTGAAGGCCATCAGAGGCATCTATTTTGACTATAGAGAACTTGCATATTTCAAAACTTCAGTAAGTCTCTCAATTAGGTGCTAAAATTCAAACGGAAAATCAGCAGGCTAGCTATGAACCTGTGCCTTTTCAGCAATAACCATCTACTGATTAATAGCATGCTGGACCTCCGGATTGAGGTCTCTTGCAAGTGCCTACATATAGTATTCTAGGTATGCAATTTTAGGCTCCTAGCTTTGGGGGGCGGGAGGGAAACACACAACCAACTTTGGCATACATATGATGGATTTTCATTCCCCAAATCCAGACATTAAACTTGCTGGCTGTTTCATCTTTAAATGCTTGTGGTTTTACAATTAGTATATATGCACAAACGACGAGTATAAACGTTATAAACTACCAAATCATAATTCACTGAAGTTTTAGCAATACATGCCAAGCTAAAACCAGAGGAGTTTAGAAGTTCTAGACTGTATTGTTTTTCAAGAAAATGCCAATATTACCAAAATTTAAATAGGAAAAAAAATTCTAAATGTACCTTAAGAGATCCATGGGACCATGCTGTTGGCATGTATTCTCAAAGAAAGCTGCCACAAAATCTTGCAACAGTGGAAGAATACTGCTTGACCTTTCCTGTTTTGGGGTTTTATATTTTAAAAATAAAAAAATTAAAATCAGACATCAACCTGAAAATGACAAGAACAACTGAGCGCAATAAATAACAAGTGGTGTGTCTAGCTCTGCAATGCTCCCTTGTCTTCATTCTCTCAAGGATGAAGTTTAACTGGATCAGTCAGCAGGTAGCAGAAAAAAGCTGAAAACATATTACAGGGTTTACTGTTAATGTCTTTTATTCTTGCTTAGGATATTAACACTGGATTAGAACAATCCAAACTACAAATTTATGATTTTATGTAATTCCTTTGATTGTCTTTAATCATGTCACTAATCTTGCCAATTCTGTTTTTCCCATCTATATAAAGGAGTGCTACACATAACAAAAATGTCATGAAGATTAATCAATTTGCTGAGGGTTTGAAACAACACACGAAACCCAAACTTTACAAAGCCAGCAGACCAACAAAGTCAGTTTTGGAGTGGAGTATTACCTGTGAAACAAGGAATTTACACAACTGATAAAAAATTTCTGCATTCTGAGGATTCTTCTCAAAAGCTCCAATCCACACTTTGTAGGCATTGTCACTCTGCTCCATCTGCAAATACAAGGTGGCCAAACTCTCCAAGAGCTGACAGTTGTTAGGGCAGAGCTCCAATAAAGATCTACAAAGTTCTGCAGCAGACTCCCACCTTAAAGAAAAGTAAAGGTAAGTTTTCAAAAAAGCAGAGTTGAGTACTCCAATTAAAAATGTCTTGAAACAACTTACCTTTCAAGAAGTTTCAGCAAAGCTATCATGTTTCTGTAGAGAGGAAAGCAGATAGCTATTCTTTTGTCAGCCTCAAGGCTTTCATCAGTACATGTTTTGACCGCATCTTCAAAACAAAAGTATAAATCAAGCCTTTAGACCTCAAAGCAATGTCAAAGTTATTTGAAGCCTTAACATAATAAAAAGCCTCATTTAACATCATGAAAATACGTTAAGTGTGGAAAGATATTTCTGAGAATACTGCTTTTGCAAATTATTAAAAAAAGGAAGATGACCATCTTTGGAAAAGCTTTCTTAACACTTATCACCACAGTGCAAAGATGGAAGTCTTTCAAAAGTTTCATCCCTCGTTCATTTAAAAAACAGGAAACATCCTACCAATGAAACGTTAAAGCCACACTACAGATAGCGGTGTATCACTGTATTTAAAATTACATTCCAGGATTTCCAGCATAGCTGCTGAAAGCTATTGAGACAAAAGCTAATATAGGATATAATTTTCCTTCTCAGCGTAATAAAAAGTTACCCAACAACAAACATCCCATAATGAACACCCTATTATCATGGCTAGACTGCCTTCACTCCCACTTGGGCTACTCAATCTATCATTGAATATTTCCACACTGCGTTACCACCTGCAGCATAGATACATTCTCAGCGGCAATTCAATATTGCTGCTGGCTAACACGCGAAGTACTGACATTTATACAACACTATTATAAAGTCTATCTCTGGCAGTACCACAAGTTAAGAATTCAATTTCTAGAAGAAACTGTATCTTCATTTTACATCTTTAAAAAATTATTCAGTTCACTTAAACTTTGAATGAAGACAAACACATGCATTGCTCTGCCTCTTCTAAGGAAACATACTAATCTTCCAGGAAAGTAACTGTCCAATAGGCACATCCCATTGACGGCAGGGAGGGTAAGACAGAGGACAACAAAAGCTTGGCTTTATGCTTGCATAAGCCCAAGACGACTAGCAATGTCATACTGTCACAAGCCACTGGTCTTTATCTTGATAGAGTATCATAGTTCAGAGAAAAAGCTATGGCTTTGAACCATAGATGAAACACTCAGTGTGTGTGTGTGTGTGTTAAGTACCCAAGAACATGGACTTTCCTCACCACTCTGTTGAAATCAAGATGAAATATTCACTGGATTAATCCCAATGGCTTAACACAGTCATCAGCAATATTGCACTGCCTTGAAATTCCAAAAGTTGGCTAATATTTCTTGATTTACAACAAGTGAGTAATGTATGAAGTAGTTTACCTCCTTAACCTTACCTTCAAACATAGCTAACAGCGTATCAGGATCGGTCTTAACATCTTGAACTGTTTGCCATGGTATTAAAAATGGCTCTTTGTTCATGATCCTTGAAGGACTGACATTAGCTGGATCATAGAACTTGACTGGGAGAATGCCGAATTCAGTTAGATGTATGTAAGCCAGCCAAGCCAAGCAACGGTCACTTACAGTAAGGCGTTCTGATATTATCTTTTCATTTGCTGATTTTAAAGCATTCTGTAAAGGTTAAAAGAAATATAATGTATTTCAACCATAAAATCTTTAACATCTAAGAATAAGAAAAGGAAACAGGAAGAGTAAGTTTTAATATTCTCAAATCTTTTCCATAGAAAAGACAGGAAGTAATTCTTTATGTCAATCATGATTATATTTGGCTTATGTGAATGTGTGACTGTATTCAATTTGTATAAATAATTTCTAGTAACAGGTTTAGAAAAACTGTAGAAGATTGTTATTTTGAAAAATGAACACAGATAGACTTTGAAAACATGCATCTCCTAATGTGTTGCATTTTTCTGCTTAATTCTTGGACAATTATTTCCAGTTGCATAAAAATAATACATTAGCTCTAGAGACAACTTATCTACAAGTTGGATTCAGCTTGCTATATCCTACTGGGTTTTGTGGTTTGGGGGTTTTTTTGTTTGTTTGTTTGTTTGGGTTTGGGTTTTTTTATTAAGTTCTAGTTATACTTCTAAGTTACAGCTATCCAAGTCTACTGAAAGCACCACCATCTCTAGACATACCGTTTAAAAAAGTGTTGGAAACATTACTGAGAACAAGGATACTGCTTCAAATTTTCCTATCAGTCATATGCAAAACTAGAATAGCCCAGTTAAACTGGCAGATCCCAAATAAAATCATTAGAGCATGCAATTAGACAAAGTCTAAACACAATTGCTCCTAAAACAGAACAGAATCTCATGGCTAGTGATGTGCCAACATTTTTCTGGATAAATGCAGTACATTCTAAGAATGCACTTTCAAGGGAATGAAAGTACTTGCAAATCTAGGCAAAATTCAGCAAAAAAAAAATTGTCCTGTAATAGGCAAAAACTGAAGTTTCAAAAACATTTACCTTTCAAAATATTTACTTAAGAAAATCTGCTTTCAAGTTTTCAAAGAGACACACTGCTACTTACTCTGAAGTAGCATTTACTTAGAAATTATCTTAAGTACGGTTAAATAATCATGCCCCCAGACATTCTTTTCAACTACACATTTCAGATGAATATAAAAAAACCCCAAAAATGTTTGGGTTTGTGATGCTTTGGGGAAAGGTAAGGGAAACCAACCCATGTTATTCTCCAATATACACTGGATTTCCATGTCAATTCGACACAAACTGAGTTATTTCTCCCTCTGTTCTTTTTGTTCATTCAGTCAAACACTCAGAGTTACATTTATCAGTACTGCTGTGTTTAGAATAGCTTTTGGAGGAAGTCAACACAGCATTACACTTTTCTGTTTAAACTGGAGCTAGAAAAAAGCATTACGGCCTTAAACCACACAACTGAGAAAAATGTTTTAGTGTGTAGCAAGCAACAGGTGCCACCTGCTGGTAGGAATGAAAGAACTTGCAATTGAAACTACAGCAGCTCCCACTTTTAGTAGGAGCTGATGTCAGCACTCAATTTCTCACCATCATCCACCACTTCTATTTTCTACAGAACAGTAAGAGTGACCTAAATTCTTTCTACAGTCACAATAAAAGCCTGAGATAACTCCATGACTTTGGAGTTCATGGGATTAATAAAGTCTGATTTAACAGTCTCCAAATTCTGGAGCAGGGCAATACTGTTACATAATATCATATTATGTTCTTTCCCAAGAACTACTGGTTTGATAATTTCTATAGCAATAAACATTTGAGTACCTGAGGCAATACATTACTCACAGGCCCTTCACTGCAGAGAAGTGTTCTACGGCTTACCAGAAATCAAAAGTCAAGAAATTTCCTGGGAATTATTTTGAGACGTAGTGGTCTAGGCTATTAGCTACACAAGCAAAGCAAAATAGGTAACAAAAACCTGAAAAGTATATCCAGATTTTACAATGGCATCATATCTCAAAACAGAAGTCTCTAGGAGAATTACTTCATCAAACAAAGGAAGGAACAGTTCTTCTAAAGTTGACACTACCAGAGTCACAGGCATTAGAAAGGTAAAGGTATGAAGACAATTCCTGGGGTGGTAACCTGGAAGTTACCTGCAACAGAACAAGAGCATTCTGATGTCTTCCTGTAAAAAGGCTCAAGTGAACCCTGTACAGGAGAGTCTCCAGCAGCTGAAAGGACAGGAGATTTGGATTTTCTTCTCCCCCAGTCACTTCCATTAGGAACTGTAGCATCCTCCCACATACGTAGTCTTTTCCATCAAAGGAATTCTCCAAATTCAAAAACTAGAGAGAAGTATTTCTTATTAATAATAATAATTATCAGAATATTAGTAAAGCTTCTAGGTTAAAGTTTAAAATCACATGAATCACAAACTTTAGATAACGTCTTTCACCACCTTGTGAACCATATTTCCCTCCCTCACACCAAATTTTCACATTAAACCTCAAAAAATACTGTTTAAATATTAAAGATCAAATAGTCAAAGTTAAATTTTGAAAGCTTAAGTAACAAAAAAAATAAGAAATGTAACATCTTGATTTTAAATAACTTATTACCTGAGGAAAAGTGATGATTTCTACACATATCTTGCAAACAGAACTTTGAATCACTTCATTTTATGAGCAACTTTTGAGTTTTCAAAAAGCTATAGTGTTTTTCGTTTCACACTTTCCCTCTCACACGTACTGGTTTTCTACAGTAGAGAATGCACACTATTGTGCTGGTTTTGGCTGGGATAAGAGTTTCTCCATAGCAGCTAGTATGGAGCTATGTTTTGGATTTGTGCTGAAAACAGTGTTGATAATACAGGGATGTTTTCACTACTGCTCACACAGAGTCAAGGCCTTTTCTGCTCCTCACCCCACCCCACCAGCGAGGAGGCTGGGGGTGCACAAGAAGCTGGGAGGGGACACAGCTGGGACAGCTGACCCCAACTGATCAAAGGGATATTCCATACCATATGACGTCATGCTCAGCATATAAAGCTGGGGGAAGAAGGAGGAAGGGGGGACGTTCAGCGTGATGGCGTTTGTCTTCCCAAGTAACCGTTACGTGTGATGGAGCCCTGCTTTCCTGGGGATGGCTGAACACCTGCCTGCCGATGGGAAGTAGGGAATGAGTCCCTTGTTTTGCTTTGCTTGCGTGCGCGGCTTTTGCTTTCCCTATTAAACTGTCTTTATCTCAACCCACGAGTTTTCTCACTTTTACTCTTTTGATGCTCTCCCCCCCATCCCACAGGGAAGAGTGAGCGAGCAGCTGTGAGGGGCTTAGTTGCCAGCTGGGGTTAAACCACGACATACATGAACATTTCACATACACTTTTTTTTTTCTTTTTTACTTACTGTCCACCAGATTTGATAAGAGGGAGCATATTCCACTGCTGTTTCACACATCTCCTGTATCTCCTCCTTGGTTCCTCTTTTTGAGAAGAGTCTGAGGTAATGACACCAAATTTCAGGATTTTCTTTGTTGTTCTCAAGGGCTCGAGCCAAAACATTTAAAGTAGAATCTAAACACTCAGACGATGAGCTGTAAAAATTAAACAATTAAAAAAGCACTCACATCAACTGTGTTACTATTATGACTTACACAATATCAAATATGAAAATGGATGCTTAGAATGGAACCGACACACAGTCAGCCATCTTTTTTTTTTTTTTAAAACATGTGCTGTCCTTTACTATGAAAGTTTCGAAGTTTCAGTAAGTTTTCATCCTTCAAAGGTTATTACTAGGTGCAATTATCATAGTGCATGGAAAAATAAGTTTTCTAGGAAAAGAGTGCTAATTCAAATAAGAGTCCAATTTAATTGAAAATGGATAAGAGTAATCTGTAAGCAGAAGTCTCAAGCTGCAATCACATAAAGGCATTTATATCATACGACTTAAAAACTTAAGTAGAAATTTCAAAGGCTTAATAAAGTTAGAATATTTTTGTTACATATTTAATTTCCTTTCTACAGTCATCAAATATAAGCCTTTATTTCAGGTTCCTATGCATGTCATGCAGGTTTTCTCTGCCTCTAAACCATTAAAAAAAGGAGATTTTACTTCCTGAGATAACTATCATGAGATGATACCAGCGAAGTAATACAAGACTAGCTCAAATAACTGACTATATTGCAAACCACAGAGCTGAGCTTTAATTCATAAACAAGCTTCCATAAAACCACAGAAAGCTTCTGAGGTCACATTTATTCTGAAAACATCTTTAGTAATTACTTTGCATAGACATTTATGAGAGGAAAAACACATGTCCCAAAATAAAACTAACACAGTTAACCATGTGTAAGTCTGAAGCCTTCCCAACCCCTTCTATCACCACTGCCACCTACTAAACCACACAGTTTCTTCAGAGTACTGAGGCAGGGGGAGGGAGAATAGGGGAGGTGGCTGTTTTAAAAAAAACTTGCATTGTCTTCCATTAGGTTTTCTCCCTTCTTTTCTTGGTCTTTTTCCAAGTACGCTTATATTTAGAAAGTGTGCCCTTCTCACCCTGCCACTTGCTGATAGTATTTTCTTTGAGTACTGGCCCTTCCAGTTCTATCCCTGCTAGTGTTCAGGCAGCTATTGATATAGCTAAACTGATCTTTTGCTACAGCTGCTCCTCTCCATTCCCCTTCCTCCCTGCTGCAGCTGCTTATGCCAGTACCTCACTATTAAAATCGAAGTCAATCTCTAGAATGAAACCATCATGACAGAATTCCTACTGAAATTATCTGATTGCCAATAAAAACATGGTACCCTGCAGAATAATTTAAAGAAACAGAAACTAGAGAAACTTAGAAATCCAAAAGTTAAAAAATTACAAAATAAGAAACTGAGTGCTCAAGTGGACCATTTCTAAAGGGATAAAACCATACAGCAGAACTGTTCTTATAAGAAAGCTTTCTGATGAAAGTCATTTCAAACATTATTCCAACCATTCACTCCAGAGGAGAAACTGATTTGAGTTTATTGGTCCCCTACTTTATTACTGGAAGTACAACATTCCACTGTAATCTTGGGAATACATTACGTTGTGAACTTTTCAAACACAGTTATTTCTCCCACACTACTTTCCGTCAACTTCCGTTCTGAATCAGAACCTACCTAAAGATAAACTGTCAGTGTAATTTATTACTCGTATACTATACTGCATACAGTAGGAAATCTAATCATTTTTTAACCTACTTAGGTAATAAGTTATTTGTGGCATTGTTGAAGCAAGTTCTTTAACATCAGAAAGGAAACTTGATCATAGCAGCTTGGGTAAAGCACAAAATCAAATCTAAAATGTAGCAGACTTACCCTTCATTTTGATTCAAGTATTTGTATGCAAGTTTAATCCAAAGCTGTACATCACAGGGGTTTTCTTGGACACTTGCCTCCAAGTTGGAAATGTCATCAGTCTCACTTGTAAAATACCGGACATCATCTGGAGTCACCACGGCATCAAGAGCTGGAACTCTTTTTTTATGTTCTGTGGGATGGGCTAAAAAAAAAAAGTTTCTTTGTAAAATTAGAACTCACACAAGGGGTGGCATTTATGTATTTCAAGTATAGCCATTGACCAGAGCAAAATATGGTTATTTCAACATCCTCTAAAACTTAGAACTGTGTAGTCTGTAGAAAACTGGTTATATTTCAAACGTGAAGGCAAGAAATAAATAGCAGTAAAAGGCTGCTTTGATCAACAGACACCAATTAAGGCAGTTCATTAGGCAGCATTTGGAAATAGGCATCTCTGACAAAGAAAAATTTATCTCAATTCTGAGTCTCTAGAAATCCTTTTTACAGGATTTGCTAACAAATCCTAAAGCTCACACTTGCATGAATCACATGTGAAACACTGTCAGGTTACTGACACTCCAGCAAGCTTCCAAGTCTCAAACGCTGTTTAACAGCGGCTTTTTTTAACACCTGACATCAACACCAAATACTAACTCTGTAAAAATTTAAGATAACCAAACATATCAAGTTTCACTACTTATACTTCTGGGAGGGAAAAATAAAAATTAAAAAAATTCTAATAGTCTATGGGCAAAACTGAAACATTCTAGGGAAGTAGTTCCTTCTGTTCTTCTTAAGAACAGGTAAGTACCTTAACTTCTAGTCACACATTATACTAGATTTTTTGTCCTTAAATACAACAAATTCAGGTCAAACTTTACCCAAAAATTTATGTTTGCAAATAAAGTTTGCATGCAGGAAATATGAAGTCAAGAGAGCTATTAAAAGCACTGGTTTTCTTAAGAACCACTTTAAAAATTAGGTGTTGGGAAGAGGTTGGTAGGTATTTCCCCCCAGTACTCCTTTTTAATGGATGCCACATCTAGATTACCATATTTAATAGGTCCAACGAACTGTTCCTCTTCACTGCCACTACTATCTAACAGAGGTTTTCTCCAGTACTTTGGTCTCCATTTCCTTTTATCTTTCCATGTTGTAAACGGAGGTGCTGTAAACAAGCAAAGTAGTAGAAATTCTTTTTACTTTTCTGTATTCAAGATTAAAACGTCTTTGCTAATAAAGATTTTAGATAAAAACACTCTGTGAGTGCAACGCAAGTGTGTAAGTCTTAAGGCTATTTATTTAAAATCTATTGTGCTCAAGTGCATAAGTCACTTTTCCAAACTGGACTCCAAAACTATTATATTATTGCCTTAAAACAAACTCTGCTGCCTTTAATTTACCATAAGCAGAATTTATAATACTGAGATAAATAAACTAAGCCACAAAAAAAAAATTCTTGGTTTACAAAATCATCAAGGAATATAATTAAAGTTATGTAATTTTAAAAGTTTATATCGTATTTAATCTACCATGTTACTTACTGTGACTTTTACTCTCATTGACATTGCTGGCCAGAAGAACAGCCATCTGATCCACGGACATACGGTCTCTGTTTATACCAAAAAGTTTTTCAACATACTTTTCTGAAACAAGAATATTTGTATCTTAGGTAAACACTTAAATGAAAATGGATAGATAACATAACAGCAATTTAGCACATGAATTCATGAAATATGACTGCTTCAAGAGGTATGGTAATTTAACATACTAGAACAAAGAAATGAAAAACTGAAAGAGTTCTGCTCAGCAGCTTGTTTATATAGCAACAGCATTGTTATAAAATTCCAGCTCCACTGAAACAGACCAGTCCAGTAGTTACAAAGAGAAGTGAGAAAGGGGAGAGGGAAAGACTCTGTGCCTATTGCTCCCCAATCCCCTCAATTCCAGCAACACTTTATTTTTTTGAGCGAAGTGTTCCACAGATCAATGATTTTTTCTTTCTATAAAGACACCAAGGTAACTACCACTACAAAGGACTGAACTGGACAATTGCAGAAACTTAATTTTTCATATAGCTGTATCTTTCGCATTGCTTTGCATCAAAGTCCTTGCACCCAGAGCTTTTAATGAAAGCCATTCCCTTCAGAAATTAATCTTTGTATATAAAAGTGAGTAAGAGACTCTTAAAAACCTGTAGCAGTGCTGATTTCCTCATCAGTGCTTTTTTCTGAACAGCCAATCAGTTCTAAATTGTAAGACAGAATATCCTGAAACAGCTGCTTACGGCTAAGAGTGCAATCTTTCATGTGCTGCCTAAAACAAACAAATAAGCAATTAATATATTTATCACAGCAACAATTTAATAAGGCTTATAACTAGAAAGTTGGTTTTAGTACACGCTAGGGTAAGGCATAAAGAAAACGATACCCACAGAAAACACTCTAGCCTGCTTTGAAATTTCTGTTAAAGATGTCTGGGTCTTCTCTAAACTTAAGCCTGCATCAGTAACTTAATCCTAGTCTTCATTATTTCACTATAGCCTTACCTCTTTAAAATAAACCTCTACACACTCGCTTTGCACTAACACAAAAACACAGTACTTAGAACCTTCCAGTTCAAGCAAGGTAGTTATAAGAATTAGGTATCACTTTGTATTTAAAAGATTCAAACTATGGTTTGATGGTAACAGCTAAAAGCTGATCCAAAAAGCTGTCTGCCACCAAAAAGGGCAAAAAAAGAGCTAAAGTCAACTCCTATTATATTTTTCCAGTAGTTAGAAGTTTCCAAATTGAGTTTATTCTTGACCAATTTGTATCCATTTGCTCTTGTACCAACTTTTAAAATATACTGTGCAACATTGTTTAACAAACTATTTTTAATATAATTTAACACCAGGCTTCAGAGATACAAACTTAGCCAGTATTTTCCCAGAAAATGAGAATTCCACTACAATAGTATTTTTTTCACATAATCACATAATATGCTTTATTTCGGTTAGCAGCACAATACATCTCTAGTGTGCTTCACAGTATCAACCACTACCTGAGGTTCCATGATGGTCTGAAGTTATTCTGAAGCTATAAAGCAAGAGGAGTCCCATCTGAATTACAAGGCAACCAAAAGGTGAAATATTTGCTAACAGTCCATACTGTTTTTCTAAATTTACATCTATAGAGCCTCCTTTTTTCATGGCTTAGATGAAAGGGTTTTTTTCCTGCCAACCAAGTATCTGCAATAGGGTATTAAAAAATATCTTTCTTTTCTAGAACTTGTGCATAGGATCATTAAATCCCATGAACGAAATGAAAAACATGCCTATTTTGGTCTTTGAGTCAGACATCTAGAAGAGAGGTTTAGTTCAAATGAACAAAATTAAAAAGAACTCACCACTGACAGTCATCATCGTTACATGTGCCTGTTAAATCAAAACGGCAGAAACACTGTTTTGGCTCAATCATATTGCTATATGTTACTGAACTGAGGTACAATTTCTCCTTGGTTCGAAAATACGGACTAAACCTAAAATGAAACAGTGAATTATTGTGACAAAGCTTACAAGGCAAGACATGAGTTTTACTACACAAAACATTTTTAAAAAATAATCACTTTTTCTGTATTAAATCTTATTATTTCCAAAACCCTACTACTAACCAAAAGCATCGCTGACCTATGAGTTAAGAGGAAGGTGAAAACAGTGGGAGAAGGAGGGAACAAAACAGTACTTCTCAATCTAAAAAGATTCTGCTCTGGCGTTCTCTTCTCCCTTAGGTGCCGAGCTTCATTCATATAAAAACAGGAAGTGTATTAAGCATCCAGTAGTGAAAGCAAACTACTGAAATTGAATTTTACTTTAGTTCTAGAAAAACTACACTCATGCCCTAGTCAGCATAAGATCAATGTCAAATGGAAGTATAAAGAGAACCGTTAAAGATTAACCTGAAAAAACAGTGAAAAAATCCACATCAGATTTTAGAACATGTAAACAAACAAAAGCCCTTCTGAGTTGAGCAGATTAATGCTTGTTTCGGATCTTTAGCTAAAGTTTGACTATGCCAATTTTGGGATTTCTAGCTCCTTAAGGAACTGAAGCCATAACTCACAAGCAGTTAAAATTAATACTCCTTTATGATGCATCCTCCATCTTTTGCTGCTTAAGAATATAGAAATAAAAAACCTGAAGCACGTGGTAGGATTCAACTGCTCCAGTTTAAATTCCAGACTTTTGTTTTCTACAAGTTACTGTGTAGGAAAAAAGCTCTTTTTAGTCAAAAGGCAGATGTGTCAAATTGATTACACTTGCAGGTGCCTACTTTAAGTCAAGATGAATCACTGTGGTCACGCCTCTTTCCACTGAGCAGGAATCCAAAAATAGGTGATTGGCTCAATCTTGACTCAGACAATGTAAATCCCAGCCAAGTTTACAGACTGCATAATTGAAATACGCTTCTGTTAAATTTTTCCTGGATTTTAGATTGCTTCATATCGGATATAAAAATCCTGTTTTCAAATGCTTAACTATTATTTTTAAATTTAGTTATACCAAACAACAATCCAGTTGCAGGGAACAGAATGCAACACAATGTAAAAGCAGCATGCTGCACAAAAGCACAGAACTCCTGCATACCAGGAAAAGTAACTAAAATCATTAGGTTCTCTAAACTAGACAGGATAGTCAAGTTTCTCACTGCAACTCGTCTTTCTGTACATGCTTGAGTATGAAGGAAGAGCAATGAAGAATACTTGAACAAGAACATGCATACACAGAAGTCAAACAGCTGCTACAGTCTTCATACCTGTAGGATTTAAATACTAGAAGAGGACTATGATACGGTCCAAATGGAAATGGTTTCACTTCAGTTTGTTTATTTTGCGATGTAACAAAATCCATGTCCACTGAAATTTCCTAGGAGACAGATAAACAGATATATAGCAATTGCAATACTACCTAATAAAGACAACCTTCATATTTAGTTTTAAAGCATTTACCTGACCACATAACAGATCTTCCTTAGGTACTATAAAGGCAGTACTTTTCACTAGCAGCTCTTTCAAGCTGTCAGCTTTAGCATAAAGTTTTTTCAGTTCATCAACATTCAACCCAAGGAACAGCTCAGGCTCCTCTGATGCCTTTTTAGAAAGTTTGTTTATAGTTTCTTGTTTTGGAGTGTCCATATGTTTAAGATTTGGTTTAGTGAAGGAATTAGATTCTCTGAAAGATCTCCTTCGTTCTCGGTTTGAATTAGACAGAACTTCATCATCAAAGTAGTTTTCTTCACTGTCCAAAGACAATTTATCCTGTGTAAGATCATGAAGTGATGGCTGAGGTAATGCAAATTCAGATTCCTCTTCTGCATGAGGTGCAATATTTGATTGTTCCTTGGTTTGAAGCGCGCGGGCCTCTTTCAATTTCTGAATCTTCAGAGCATATTCATACTCTAGTTGCTGTAGTCGTTTTTTCTCTAGTGCAATCAATTCTGCTGAATGCTTTTTTGGACTTGATGCAGGGGAGTTCTCCAATTTCAACATTTTGCTTGGCTGAAAAGAAAAAAATTCCCTTTATTTCATTTTCACATTTACTGATCTATTGACAGGAGATAAATGAAACATGGGCAAGATATTTAATTCAGAGTTTATGAAAACATATTTTAAACTCTTGCCAGAAAATTTCAACAAACAGCAGGAAAACCACAAAAGAGTTTGCCACAATTCAACTGGCATGTTTGCAGGTTTTTCAATAAAGATTACTCTACATCATGTGCGGGGCTTCAACAGAAGTTCTGGTCACATTTAAAGGTAAGCTATAAAACAAGTATACACAGGGCGGGGAGGTGGGGGAAAACACAAAAAGAAAAATTTACAAAAATATTTTAGCCTTGTTTTTCTATATTTTGTTTTCAACAAGATCAGATCCCCATTGCAGCATCTTTGCTAGATAGTTTTAACAAGATCACTGATGTCTACAGACAGTAAAGTATTTCCTTCCTTCCTTCACAGGCACATAGCTCCTCTTATTATTTATCTATTAATGACATTCCCCTGGTACAGAAATGCAGGCTTTGAACAGTTTTCTTTTTTAAATGCTTAATGCTTTTTCTGTTGAATTCTCAAAAATACAGGAAACCAACAGGAAGATTCCTACAGCACTTTTGAAATGTTTTCCTATTTTTCTGAAATCCCATTTGAACTAAGTTTCCTAATCAAAATCGGAACTGTTTTTCAAGTACAGCATGGTTTAAAAGCATGCAACAGACTTACTCCAAGATGATCTTGCTCCAGTTTTCGTTTCCCAATTTCCTTACTTGCTACTGCTTTTGCTCGAGCAAGTTCTTCCCCATATTTTAATGCCAGAGCTTTTTTTACTGTAACTCGTTGTTGAACTTTATGAATCTGGGGGGGAGGGGGGGGGGGAAGGAAAAAAAAAGAAATACTACAGTAAGATGCAAATTTTCAGATATGACCACATAATAAAATATAATCAGAAAAGACATAGGAATTAATTAATGATTAATTCAAAGAAAGCCTACTGCCTCCAAAAATCAGGCTTCCCATTTCAAGATTTCCAGCTCTAGGGAACAGGAACATTTCAAAATTCAAGTTACTTGTTCCTGAAGCTTCTTGAGAAACATCTTATTAGCATTCAAGATCTTCTCTGTTGCTTGTAGCTGTTCAGCCAGTTTGTTAATCTTATTTTCAGCAATTCGAACATTCTCTCTCTTCTTGGCCTCTTGTTGCAACAAATGTTTCAAGACAGATTCATCCTTCATCAACAGAAGTCTAAAAGTAGAAAAGCCATGTAACAAAATTTTTTCCAAAGGGAAGTTTCTCACAGCTATTGCTGCTCCTCTGAAACCCTAGTTATTTAAGAACTTTTTCACTTATCAAACAACGTTCTAAGTTTCTCCAGATAGTCTTAACATCCATGAGACATTAAATATTGGGAGTACATACAGCAGATTTCAGTATCCCAAGTTCAACATGTCAGTATAAAGCAGACGAAAACATTCTAGTTATGAGGACAGGGGAAGGTAAGCAAGTGGTGTATCATACTGTTTTTAACATTAAGACATCCAAAACACACATGTTCTTGCTTTCTGTTAAGTAACAATCCATTTCTTCCTCAGGGAACATACACACATTAGCAGATTACAAGCCATAGTATTATGGCACAATAGCAGAGCAGTTAAACATAAAAAGCTATGCATTGAAGGAAGCAAGATAATGACTTAGACAGATAGGTGTGAATAAAGGCAGGGCAGAAGATTGTCCTTCAATTTGTCTGACCAGGAACCAGTTTGTTCACAAGACCACACAAAAATAATCAAGTGGCAATAGAAGCAGCGAAGGAGGATGCAAAGCACTTTATTTTCCACAGTAACTTGGAAGAAGGGTGAGAAACACAGAAGAGGCACACTAAAAGAGAAAAGGCGTACAGGAAAAGCTTCAAACAGCATACCTATTCTGCAGAAACTCTCATTCATTTATATATATATCGGGCATATCCCATTGAAACATGCTACACTCAAAGTGTACTGAGTAGTGAAAAGGACACTCGTTTTTTCATATTTCAGAGTTATTAGGTGGCACAGACGATGTTCTAGTCACTGAACGTAAACACAGCTGAAAACAGCATGACAAATCATACTTAGAAGTGACCATCAAACACCATGCTGGCACTACAACACAATTCCTTTTGTACAGCAACAGAATTCAAGACTAAATAGTTCAAGACAACAGATAACCAATTGTTTGCTGTTCTTTAAATGCTACACATTCAAAAAGATTATTTACAATCTTCACCCTGCTAAGCAAACAAGATAGGACTTATGACAGTGAAATACGTACCTGTTTTTCTTAAGCTTTGCTTCTGCTTCTGTGACTTGTTTTGTCACTACTGCTATTCTCCCAATTCCATCAACTTCACCATCAGAATTTGCAGGGGACGAATTGTTCCTCAGTGGATCAGACTTAATTAAGCGTTGCTTCTCACGACTAAAAGAGAAATATTAAAAGCAAAGACGTTCAGTAGCTTCAACATCCATTTTGATGTGTAGTCCCAATAGTTTTAAAATCTTCAAAAAAGTAGCAGGACAAGATTTCAAGTTAAAAGAAAAAGAGCTTTACACAACTGCAATCAACTACTGTAAGTCAGTTCAAATCCAAGGGCTTTCTTTAAACTCCTAGTTGTCTTACTGAAAACTGAGTGGGGGAAAAATCTGAAGGTAATAGCAAGGTATTCAAACTCAGGTTTTTCTTCCAGTTACAAAAATAGACTAGTAAAGGACTACAAAGAATATACATTTTACATTAACAATTAAACTCAGTTGTACCTGGCAATCTCTTCTTTTAAGAGTCTGTATTCTATCTTCTTATCTTCTGGTAGAGCCTCTGGAGTTCTCATTGGATCATTTTCTTTTTCTGATTTTGGAGGGGCTTTGATTTTTGAGGCCTGTTACAACACGGTTCAAGTCAATACTAGTCATACTAGTTTAAAATACAGCTGTTAACTACTATTTTTAAGAGGCATTTCAGCACAAACTTAAAGCTGTTCAAGGCTAATAAGATCTTTTAAGTAAAGATGCATTGAATTTTAATTGAAAAACCAAAATATATTACAAATTCTATCTTCAGGATGCCATCTTAACCAAAAAAATCATTTTAATTAGCTTGTGCAATCCAAATTACAATGTAATGGTCCAGACAGGAGTAATGTACTCACTCTTGCCTATTTCTGATGTAATCCAGTATTTCTTGACCAAATTCTAAAGTTTAAATTCCGTATACAAAGCAAAATCATTACAAAATAAACCTATTAAATGCTGATAGTGTTTACCTCAACATTTCTCCTTGCTTCTTTTATCATAGATTCTAGTCCTCCAAACACACTGTTAGTTGAGTTAGACGGTTCTCCATCAGACTCGCTATCATCCGAGTCATTTAATGTAACCACAACAGACTTGTGTTTTGGAAGCTGTGGGAAGAATGAAAGTTTTACAGCAAGGAGAAAAAGTTAGAGACAGATACAACTGAGCACATATTTACTAGAAGAGAAAAAGGAGGTTAACTCCTTTTGTTACCATGGTACACCAATTCCATATTGTAAAAAAAAAAAAAAAAAAAAACACCAAACCAAAAAAAAAAACAACCAAACAACACAATACCAAAACACTAAGCATTTGTGCATCTCCACTACAAGATAGAGATACTGTACCGTTTCTTGATACTGTAACATGAAAGGTACTCCAACATTTTCAACCTATTCCCAAGTATCTGCAGCATATTTATGTCTCCACGGTCATCACATACAAATCTCAAACCTTTGACTCCTACACTTCATGAATTATTTCAATTGTAATGAAAATTATCATCTGCCATTTGCAAGCAATTTTTTTAAGTAACTGACAGGTAACAATCAATCAAGTCTGCATTAGAAATGCTGTGGCAGACATACCAGAACTCCCTCATCTTTCTGCCACACAGTTGTGATGCCTCTTGTCCCACAGTTATACTTAGCTGACCTTACAGTAAGCTGCTCAGGCAGTTAAATTGGCAGAACATCAACAGTACATAAAGAATAAATGAAACAAGATCAATCACTTTTTGCCAACATCACTAACTGAAACAGCTCACTAAAGATCAGATGACTGCCAATTCCAGCACAAAGAAAGATGCAGAAACAAGCAGACAATTTAGATTAACCTCAAATGCTCTGGAGTTACAGCTTGAAAAGCAGCAACTTAGTTCACATTTCCAGGACTGCTCTTCCCATCTCTCAGTGTAGGTCCGGACAATTACAGTTACACATTTAACCTTTACCTCAGGACAGGACCTCTTCAAAGTTCTAAGTGTTTTTTAAACCACGCGCTCCACAAAAAAAACCCCTACTTTTTAAAGTGAAAAATACCCAATTTCCACAATTGTTTCTTTTTGATATTCTCTTTCTGGACAGTTCTTAAAATAAGGATAGTATCTACTACTTCTGAATGTACTACAGCTGCATCATTTTTGCACCACCATAGCACAGGTAGGTGAAATTCCAATTTATACTGTTGCAAGAAAACAGAACAAGGCACCGGTCGTCTCCTCACAGATATTCTCTGGCTGTAGCTCCATGGAAACCTGAATTAATCAGGCAAGGCACTCCACCCTTCTCCTCATCTTCAGATGCCCAATACACCCCTTCCCTCTCACTGGCTCTTGGTATTGAAAGATCAAAGCTGCCAAGCTGCTTTTGGCACAGTTGTGTAGGGTCAACTGTCTCTAACTGCCTTCCCCATTTTTCTTCTAGGGGAAAAGCAGATAGTGGGGACAGTCCAAGTCCACTTTTCTCCAGGTGTTTTTTCTCAGGTGTTATTTTTTTATGTGGTTCAGCAAAACATTTAACAATCAGTAAAGTAACACCAGGCAACTACTACCACACTGCCTTCAGTAAGATTAGCTTCTGCTGCAGGGGAACCACAGCCTCAGCTGTAACGCAGGATCTCTCCGTAAGTTCCAAGACATACTTCCGATCTGTGGTGAACAGACCCCTAAGTCCCTGACTACTTTGAAAAAGTGTTACAAGATGTCATTGAAAAAGCAAACCATTATCTGTAGGCTATTTCACTATGCAGAGGTCCTCAACTCCACAGAAGAAATACCAAGGTTTGTAAATCTAAAACCTCTGCTGAAATATGGTACAGCATACTCAAACATTCAAAAGCTACCAAGCCCCCAAAACTACGAAATTAGATTTCAAAAACCTGAAGAATTTTCATTTTCTATACCTTTGTTATTTTTTCAGTTCTGGATTTAACCAACAATGCTCACAGAAAAACAATCAGTTTTTAAGTTCAAAATTAAATTCTCATGATTTCACTGTTTTTAGGCTCTAGTAAGAAATACCAAATACTACAAAAGTTAAAAAGAGTCATAAGCATTCAATACAAATTGTTTCTAAAACCTTAAACTAACAGGAGTAATTGTTTTCACATTGAATTGTTTTCACAGAGGACAGAAATACCTTGTGACTAGTCTCCTGTGAACATTATTTGGACATAAGTTCTGTAAAACACACACCTATTTTATATATAAGTATTCTATATCCCAAGCTATTTTAAAAAATTACTAACAAATGCAAAATGCTCTTTCTATAATCATTTTTGTAAAAAAAGACAGTAGCCAAGCTAGCTGAGTCAAATACAAGGTATTAATCTGTCAGTTTTAACTAAGCTAACCATCATTAGCAACAGGCACTAAATTTCAGTTGCAGGTTTTTTAATATTTACATAATGCCTTTCAACAGCACAGCTGACAGGAGACATTTATTGTGTTACTAAAACAAACCAACAGCTCCCCAGTAACACATGTTCTCCCTCATTTATGCAACAGCATTTAATGAAGTGTCAGGACAATAGAATATATGGTCATTTAAGGGTTTTTTCAGAATAGGTTTAGTATTTAAACATAAGAACTTACATTTAAAAATGTAAGTAAACACGAAATGATTATAGAAAGGATATAAGCATGCCCAAATTGAACAATTACTCTAGTTATATCTAGAATTTCAAGTAGATTGTGAAGACGGGTACAGGCAAAAAAACCCAAACAAACAAACAAAAAAAGCTTTAAGCTTAAGAGCACAATTTTCCTACAGAAAGGAAAGTAGGCCTTAGAATGACCAAAAAGGGAATGTTCAGGTCTCTACCATCTTAAGTCTTTTTTTTTCATTATAGCATCAGGTGATCACCAAGTGATACAGTCTGTATTTATGAGCAAGAAAGCTGTTGGCCAGCTACAGCTAGATTTGATAGTGATATAATAGTCTTAAAGATACTATATATTCCTCCAAATTTAGTAAAAAAAAATGTTTATTAGAGACACCATCCACTGACGAAAAGGCAAAGGTATGGACTCATACTATTCATTAGAGAATCTGCATGGGAAAGAGCTACAACAAACCAAGCTTTGTAAGATGTGTTGTTAAAATAATCGCAAACTATCCACTATGTATGGTTCACTGTCATAAATAGAACAGTAGATTACATGGGCTTCCAGTCTGGCACAACACAGGCAAGTATGTTTTTATAACACATTTCCAACAATCCAAGGAGACCGCAGACATCACAAACCAAACGCTAGCTGCACATACCTCCCATGACCATTCAAATGAAGGTCAAGTTACAGAATATAGCTTGAGCTAATGTGACAAAGTCTGCTGCTACCTGAAGAGAATACTCTCTCCTCTGTCTCCCACCCACACTCCCAGACATGCCATCTGCCACCACTTTCGTGCTAGCTCTGATGCTCACATACTGTTCACTGAAAAAAATGAACTCCCTCTAGAAGGAAAAGTACTTTTTTCCCCGCCAACGTTAGTTTTCTAACCAGTTTAGCATGTTAAATAAGTTAAGCAACAGGACTGATGCTCCAGACCCCAGTTTAAAAGAAGGGAGACATCACTGGGCCAGAGCAGGAGAAAGAGCAAGACCATCTCTTTTTTGGCTCAGCTACCATTGAATAGTACCCTTTAGTCTGTGCTAATCTGGAAAAGAAATTAATTGAACTATATTTACAGTATCTTTTAGTTCAGATGAGTGCTGGTGTGTTTTGATGCTCTCTTAAGCTGTAATTTCTTACTTCAGTGTCAAATTGTTTCTAGAAAAGCATATGGATTACCAAAGTTACTAACAATCCCAATGTTTAATTGAAGCTCCACCGTTCTGCGTGGTATCACTAGAAAAATCTTAAGACTGCTTGAATTAACTTCACTTGAACTTCAGGACAATTTCAACTCATAGTCTTATTAATAGAAAGCACCAATATTTCCTTACTGTGATCACTGCTCGTGGAGGCCTCGGTACTCTAACAAACTTTGTATTTTGTACCCGTGGCTGAGACACAGTATTAATACTGACAGCGGACAGATTGCTTCTTGGCACAGACTGCAAATTATCTGGAACAGGAGGGGAAGGTGGACCACTGTTACTTGAAGTTTCCTAACAAAATAAAACAAAAATACAGTCATAAAAATACACACTATACACAGCTATTTTAAAAGACATAAGCATAAATGAGATTGTTCCATATGTGTCTTGGAACTTGAAATTGTGATTTAGGCAGACTATCCAAATGTATTAGACAAAACTTGCAATTCTGCAATAACATCAGGAAGGCACACGAGAACATGCCAGTTATTCACAGGTCAACTGCAAAAGATCCACGACCTTTTAATGAGGTCAAAAATGATCTAAGTTTTCAAAACCACAAACTTTGCTTCTCACTCCAAAAAAACCAAAACAACAAAAACCAACACAGTTAACCTCTCCTAACTCTTTTTGCTAGAAGGTTGAAACAAAGTTGTGTCTTGTTTTCTAACTGACAGCTGATAAACGTTTTTTGCAGAAAATAAAATGCCCATTCCCCTGCACATACTCAATTTTCAGTATCCTGAAGTTTCACAATTCCTTCAGAAATAAAAGACAAGCTGCAATTTACAATTTCAAGGGTGTTCCGGGATGGCTTTTGTTTCGGTTTCTTCTGGGGTGGCAGAGGGTGATGGAAATTCAGAGAGTTTAAAGCCATCAGAAAGGCAGCATAAAAAAAGCCTGTAATCCTCACTTAGCAGGTCACATTTAAGTTTTGGTCAAGATTGCCATCTAGAGGTTTACATTCAAAAACCAATGGAGTACCTCAGATCTGAAAGCTCGTTTGTTGGCTAGAGACTTGAGTAATTCTTCTCTTAAGAGCATCTCCTCTTCCTCTTCCTCATCAGCAAATGGAGGTTTTGGTGGCTGTTCAGGCTCTTCAGGGGGAAGAGGGGGAAGAGGTGGAGGCGGCTCAAGAGAAACACAAGAAATACCCTCCACATAAAGTTGGCTCAAAGATGGTACAGGCTGAGATAAAAAGGAAAATAAGGGTTTGAAATGTAGAAATTCCTACTACTTTATGATTATTTAGCAGAGGTTGAGACCTAAATTATTTCATGGTTTAAAACTAATTCAAACTGCAGTGGATTTAGATCACTGTCAAAGGCTGCTGCTAAACAGTTAGTAACTACTCAAAGAAGATAATGGAAACAACAAGGTTACATTTGGATAGTAAAGTAGTGCAGACATACAAGCTAAATGTATATGAGAATTCAGAACCAGTCTAGCCACAGAAATATGGCTGACCAGATAGATTCACACTGCTTGAATAAACAGTCCCTGAACAGTTTTATGAATTTGTCTTTGCCTTAGTCAAAAATTCAGAAGCTGTCATGGCAGGGAACGGCAACTTTCTACTGCTTTACTAAGGAGGGTAACAATCATTCAGTGAAGAAAAGTGGTGGGAAAGAAATCACACTAATTCAATTTCTACGTGGACTCTTACGTGAGAAGACAGACAGCATATAGTCAAAATGCGCAAAGTTTGAAAGAACAACTGTGATGAGCTACATTTTTTGGTTGTTTTTTCCCCCCCTAGGTAACAAGTCAGAGAATAAGCACATCTACATACATGGCCTAGAGATAAGAGGCAAAGTTGCCTTAACAATTCCAATTCATTATTTTTCCTTATATGCTTCAGGCAATTTTTGCTTTCTGTTATGAAACAGCATAGCTCTAACAATGAAGAAAAAACTTTAGTTCAACAGGGAGAACTTCCATTAAACAGGAATTGAATGAGCCAAAAAATAGCTGAAATACAGAGCTTTAAAAAAGCAACCACAAGTCTATCAGACAGTTCAAGGGAATCACCAAATAGGTAATTGTATCAAAAACAGAATCTAAATTTAACCCTAAGTTTAGCATTAGAAATAAGATACAAAATGAGAATTATCAACATTTTCAAAAACACATTCCTTTCAAGGTTACTTACTGGAATTGGAGGTGGCAGTGGCAAGGAAATTGGTGGTACAGGAGGTGGAAAATATCCTATTGGACAATCAAAGAAAGGAGGCTGCACTGGAGAAGAAGCTGTAATTAAAAAAAACTATCGAGTGTAAGAAACCTGGCAGGTAATTACTCAACACCAACTCGTGCTTATACTTCAAATGATTTAATGCAGAAGGAGGAGACATGTTTTTACTATGCACCAATTTGAAAGGTAACACCAGACACAGCACAGTGCATTTATTTCTTACATATATGTATATAAGAAGAGTAGTTACCTGTCGTTTTTCTGTTTTACATATGAAATGCAAGTACAGCCAAACAGTACTACTGAGGTAATGATTCAGCCCTCATATTTAATTTAATTTGCAAGAATCTACCTTCTTAAACTAGGTATCTCAACACAGTCTCCTGATTACTGACTATCAAAAATACAGTACAAATTAGGACAGAAGCAGACCAAATGCAAAGCTGATACTGAATTCTGAAACATAAAACTAGAGCTTAAGATGCTTCACCAAGAAAAGATTCATTTAGCTTATACGTCCAAAACAGCAGGTGTAGTATTTTAGCAAATGTCTTGGTTTCAGCTGGGATAGAGTTAATTTTCTTCCTAGTGGCTGGGATAGTGCTGTGTTTTGGATTTAGTATGAGAAGAATGTTGGTAACACACTGATGTTTTAGTTGTTGCTAAGTAGTGCTTACTCTAATCAAGGACTTCTCAGCTTCCCATTCTCTGCCAGGTGCACAAGAAGCTGGGAGGGAGCATAGCCAGGACAGCTGAGCCAAACTGGTCAAAGGGATATTCCATACCATATGTCGTCATGCTCAGTATATAAGCTGGGGGGAGTTGGCCCGGGAGCAGTGACCGCTGCTCAGAGACCTGGCTGGGCATTGGTTGGCAGGCAGTGAGCAATTGTATTGTGCATCACTTATTTTGTACGTTCTATCGTTATTATTTTCCCTTCCTTTTCTGTTCTATTAAACTGTCTTTATCTCAATCCACAAATTTTACTTTTTTTTTTCTGATTCTCTCCCCCATCCCCTTGGCAGAGGGAGTGAGCAAGGAGCTGTATAGCATTTAGCTGTCAGCTGGGGCTAAACCATGACAGCAAACTCATGTATAAGGAAGGCTGACAAGAAAGGAGGAAAAAAAAAAAAGATGGAAGATGAAAAGCAAGGCAATAAAAATGGCCAATAAAGTAGTATGCTTAATGAAGTTTTCTCAACACTCCACATGTTGAGACAAAACAAGGAAACCTGAATACCTTAAATGCACCTCAAACTCAGAGTCAATAAATGATTTAGGCTGAAAGAGACCTCTGAAAGGCATATGCCCCAGCACAGGTGCTCAAAGCAGGGCTGCCCCCAAATTCAGGTTGCTAAGGGCTTTGTCCAGCCAAGTTCCAAGTATATTTGAGAATTTCCAGTCAACCTGTTCTAGTGTTTGACCATGCTCTGTGAAGTTTTCCCTTATATCTAACCAGAATTTATTTTGTTACAATTTAAGTGTTCTGTTGCACACTCCACAGAAGAGTTTGGCTCTGTCTTTTCTGTAATTGCCCACTAGGTAGTTGAAGACAGCAGCAAAAGCCTTCCTTAGCCTTGTCTTCTCAACACAAACTCAGCTCTCCCAGTCTCTTTCCATAAACTAACTGCTCCAGTCCCCCATGAACTTTATGAAAAACAGGCCTGAAACAGTTTCCCTTAGTCAAAAAGGTCCTTTGCTAGATTCCTTTTAGTATGTCACTGTCCTCCTCCTACCGTGAAACCAGAAAACTGATGCAGTCTCCTCAGTGTCTAACAGCCCCCTCCAACCACCCACCCATTATAGTCACAGTGCTACAACCCAGACTGCAGTTCACTTTTATCACCCAAAGCCACACTGCTAACTCACATTTCACCTAATGTCCATCAGGATCAGCAGGCCCTTTTTTGCAAAGCTGCTGTCTATCCAGTCAACACCCTGGGGCCCTTACTTTCTACACAGCTGCTTGGGAATGTAAAAGAATAAACTCTACAGTACTGCAATGAGAACAGTATAACCTTGAAGACCTCCAAAACACCACTACTGCAGAGATGGAGAGGAAAGAGTCAGCATTAAAACAAGACAGAATTAGCTCACCTTAAAATGTTAGTTCTATAACTGCCACATCTCAAAAGAAAGACTTCCCTTCTAAAATGATAGCTCATTTCCTACTTTTTAACTATTTTTACCAATCACCATATAAGAAAACTGTAAATAAGTCTTACCTGGAGAGTTATTTTCACTATCTGTATCCATAGCAACTTCATCATAATTATCATACTGATATATGCCTCCTGCACTATCTGTAGGCTGCTTATCCAAAGACCATCTGAAGTCCGTATCTGAAGACTAAACACACAAAAAAAGTGTATTTTATTCAGCTGGTCTTCTGTTATTCTTTTAGAGCAAACCAATTAAAAGTAAATTTTAGAAACAGGCCCTTGTAATTTTGTCTTCTAATTGCTTTATAAATACAATTTACTTAGCTTGTACAAGAAAAGCAAACTGAAGATTACCTTTTAATCAAATCCCATTACAGGTAGTGACTTGACAAATTAACAGGCAGTTTTAAAAATGGATCTCTTCGGGAAAGGGGGGGTGGGGAGGTGTCATGATACATAGAAGCAACTTTTAAATACCTATTAGGTCATTATGTATCTGCTAAATTACCATGGTCATATATTTCTGAAACACTGAAAGAGAATTAAATGCTTATTTCTGTTAATATGTCACGGCAATTACCAAGAGCACCTAAACTACCCTTGTTAGAAACAACACAAAATTGCACAAGGATCATCTTCACTATGACAAAGGTTGTGTGTTTAGGTGAAACACGTTCTGATTGTTTTAAGACTGGTATCTCAGGTGGTGAATAATTTTATTGTCCCAGAAGGAACCACATACCACACTGAAACATGCCCAGAGACTGTCAACTAATAAATCAGATTGTTTAAAGAATGCCTAACACTATATGGATGCCAATCAATGTTCAGCGAACACTAAAAATACGCAGAAGAATATGTATGTTCATACATACTTGAAGAACGGTAAGTATGATTTCTTAGACTCCCCAATTTGTATATTTCAGAGGCATACAGCAGACATTTTGGTAGCTTTCAGAATTTCTACTGTTTACAGTTAAACACTTTTAGCCTCAATTTTCCACTCATTATTATTATAAATGGGACTCTTCCATACCATGACCTCAAATAGGGAGTCCCAATTCCCTTAGTTGCAGTTTCATTTCTTCACAGCATCAGTAGCTCCAAGCACTTGAAGCATCTAGCTGCTGCAGCAGCTGTACTGCTGCCATGATGAAAGAATTAATGCTGAAGAAACTGTTCTTTTTTCTGTAATGTACCAATGTTTTAGAGACAGAACATTAGTGATTCAAGTGCCTTTTGCTAATGTCAAGATGAGAGAATGAAGACAGCCTACAAGTGCAGCATGATGACCACTGCAGTAACTCTGTTCCTTCATATATTTGATACAATTCTGACATCCTGTAATGAGGCTAAAGTAATTAATTATCTTTTGTGTCTGGGCATATTTTGTACCTTGACAAATTAAAAAATACTACAAAGAAACCAAACCTTACACGACATTTTGAAAGAAGCAGGCCACTGAAGTTGTATAGACACAAAAAGTTTGAAAATGTGGAGACAAAACTGCCATCTAAGAGAAGAAAGCCAAGAAAGTTTGGTTGATTGGTTTGTGTTAAATTACAGATTGCTCTTTGATCACAATGTTCACAATATCTTTAGGAGGAAAATGCTTTACCACTGACTTGCAAATGTACAACTCATACAAAACTGATCTTACCAAATCCAAACAGAATGCCTGTCTAGCATGGAATTAAAACACTGTAAACACTAAAATGCTTTGAGCTTTTCTTTCTGTTTTTTTTTTAGGGGGGGAAGGAAAGGAGGGACATAGAACCAGGAGGGGCAAGACAGGAATCACTCATGAATCCCAAATATAACACCTGAACACCATATAACAAATCTGTTACCCTGCTTCTCGATCTCCTCTTTCCTCCAACTAGCTTCATAAATCGATTGTACTGCTCTTCTTGATTTGAGAGATCCCTAATTTTTCTGATTTCTTCTTCTCTCTTTCTTCTCTCCTCTTCCTCTTCTAGTTTCCTCTGGTGTTCCTCTTTCTGACGCCTGTCTTGTTCCTTTTGCTGCTGCATCTTCTTTGATGTCTTCGTCTGTTGTTTCCTCAAAGCTTGCTTGGCTTTAAATAAAAAGATACGTGATTAACTCCACCTTACTTAAATGGTTCCCCCTAATCCTAGATTCTTCAAGAGCTTTGAGTAGATGTATGGGGTTTTAGAAGGATTAAAGGCTCATTGCCCAATGTTTCACATAACATACTACATTTTTTTTTATTTCAGACGTCATGCCATTGAAAGCCATTTCAGTAACATTAAACTTATTACCTGTAGCACTAGGTTTTTTTGTTGAATGTACTTTTGCACTGGCTTTGACTTTCTGTGTTACACTTTTCGTTTTTGTTAATTTTTCCTTGCTTTCCTTCATCACCTGTTGTTCTTTTTGCTGCCATTTTTTACTAGCAGACTGAAGTGCAAGAAGCCTAAGCTGCAATTCAGACATCTCCTCCTCATCATCAAGCAGCTTCTTGAGAAGAAAAGAGAAGAAAGGATAAGACAAAAAGTCAAGAAACACCATTTAATAACTAATTTTTTTTAAAAAACTCTTTTGAAGTCTGTCCCTAAATTTTTACCAAGAGAAAGCTTAAAAATCCTACCGTACTGGTAAATGCCATTCCTTAAGAATGGACTGTTTCTATAACTGAAACATTTCTGGACTGCAATTTGGAAAAAGCCATCAGGGTATCATAATACAATTATGCCTCATCTACGAAGGAATACTTTCTTACCTTTTCAGATGTAACATCTGAACTGCTAAGCTTTCGCACTGATGTTTGTTCTTTATCTTCTGTACCTTACAAAAGAAAAATACCATATTTGAGTGAGCTGTTTCTCATGAGACAGAGCTGCATTAAAATGATGTGCAGAATTTAATCCATACAAACATATTTTATAAGTATCATTGGTACACAGTGTAGAACAGAATAGCAGTTGTATATATAAGATCACATTAACAAACATGAATATAAACTTGGCATGATGAAAACCACATCATCATGATTCCATAAGCCTAAGGCAAGATTTGTCATTTTTTAATAATTCTCTGTCTTAAGGTTGACACGTACTTCCCCAAGAAGCAAAGAAAAACAGATTTGGAGACAGGGGGGAAAAAAAGACTGCTTGCCATCTGTTTTATGCTACCATCTCATATCAGCTGCTGTCCTGAGCATCTCAGATTCCACCGGCAGCTATTTTGAGTAACTGGTCAGTCTTTTGCAGAATTAAATATAAAGGCCCAAAGCTGCAGTAAGAACACACTTGCTCCATTTCATGCCAAAGGAAAATAGAAAAGAGTTATCCTATGGAAATGAATAGTAAATAGTAATGCTTTCCTGCTAAACATTAAGATGTTGACGTATTAATTTGTTAGACTGCCAAAAAGCCATATATCCATCTGATTATTATACAGTGTATACATATATACACATTAACAAATTACATTTTATATATAATATACACAACGCTCTATATTATATTATACTATTATATAATTTAATTATTTGGCTAGTAACTATTAATATAATTGATAGCAAAATTATAATTATAATTATGTCATTTATATATAACCACACACATATATGTTTATCTGCATCAGAGGAAGGAAATAAACCTTTAGAGAGAAGCTTGGAGATCTTTCCCTGTATTAGCCTTTCTTCAGAGATATTCCTTCCCACAATTCAAATTGGTAGAAAATAAGTTTGCACTCCATACAGCTTTTACTCTTCCTAGCATTTTACAAAGTCACATTCAGAAAGGTGGTTTAAAACATACCAAGACCTTATACCTAAACAAAAATAGTATGTAGCAAATGCTGAAGGTCTTCCTGCTTGCACATGCATCCATTTTTTAAAAGCACACATACAAGAGGAAGAAAAATAATTTCTAATACCCATACGTATTCTAAAAGAAAATTCAAAAAAGTAATTACACTAAGCAAAGATCCTAACCATTCAGTCCACAGGATGGAAGGAGGGAGACACATAGTACGGTAGTTTCCGTGATGCAGACAGACATACGCAGGGACATACTACTCAAACTAAAACGCTCTTTCAAACCACAAGGGGACAACACAGGCAGAACAGACTAATGGGCAACAAGGGAAGGAGAGCAGAGAATACTGTAAAGCTTCTGTCAGAGCAGTTGAACCACAGAAAATTAATTCTAGAAAGAGACACAAACTTCCCTGAGTTTTAAGACAAGTTCTTCAACTTGAACAGGTCTGGAGAAATATCCAGTACACCATTTGAAAATAAATATAATGGGAAAAACAAATTTTGCTCATTTCCTAATATATGGCTAATCAAGTAGTATACATTCACTTGATAAACATGAATCTGCAGTTACTCAAATCAGAGGAGTTTTTCTACTTCGGAAGCCTGTATTACACTGTCATAAACAGTCACTCTCATACATAAGAATGATCTGAAAGCAGACAGATTATGTCATACATTTGAGTCGTGTGCAAAAATTAAGATGCTCTTAATGTGCATACACAGCATCTATTTTCACTATCCTATGAATTGTATTTCGAACTTCAGTGCTTCTAAGTTTTGAAGTTGGATTTTTTTTGAGACTGTTTTGCTTTTTAAATAGCTCTTTTACTCCTGCCTTGCTATGTTCTCTTTCTGCAGGCTACTGGTTTTAATTCCATGGTCAAGATCTGCTGGTTTTCCTCATGTCTCCCATTAAAAACTACATTATCTCTTAAAGAACACCAGAACCTTTTTTTTTTTTTTAATTAATAGGAAAGACACAAGGGGAAAAAATACCTAGAATTAAGTCGTTTGACTACTAATTATCAGTTTTCTTTTGCTTTCTTTACACGCTTTTGTCATGGTTTAACCCTAGCCAGCAACTAAACACCAAACAGCCGCTCACTCGCTCTCCACCTCCAGTAGGATGGGGGAGAGAATCGGAAGGGCAGAAGTGGGAAAACTCGTCAGTTGAGACAAAAACAGCTTAATAATTGAAATAAAACAAAGTAGAACAGTAGTAATAACAACAACAATAATAGAATATACAAAGCAGGCAACGCACAATGTAACTGCTAACCACCCGCTGACCGATGCCCAGCCTGTCCCCAGAGCCGCAAATCCCCCTTCCCAGACCACGCCTCCTAGTTTATATACTGAGCATGACGTCATATGGTATGGAATACCCTGTTGGCCAGTTGGGTTAGCTGTCCTGGCTATGCTCCCTCCTAGCTTCTTGTGCACCTGGCAGAACATAGGAAGCCGAAAAGTCCTTGACCAGTGTAAGCACTACTTAACTAAAGCATCAATGTGCCATCAACATTCCTCTCATACCAAACCCAAAGCACAGCACCACACCAGCTACTAGAAAGAAAATTAACTCCATCCCAACTGAAACCAGGACAGCTTTGTCTTCTGAATTCTCATTCTGAAGTTACACATAAATCATTCTGACTTTCAGTGCTCTAGTCCTACCTTTCTCCATATTCCTACTAATTACTCACCTGTATTCTTAACCCATCCATTTACTACTCTGTCTCTTCCCACTCAAATTGATAGTTTACACACATTGACAAATTAGCTAACATAAGATGACAAGTGATACCACAAGCACACCCTCAATCACAGCAAACACTTATTAGAACTAGATGAAGCCTCAGAATAAGAAGTTTAAGCTAGCTAGCCTTATTTTGCTGCAGACTTGAAAGTAAGCTTAAGGACTTTTACCACACGTCAGCTGGACACAGTAACTTGTTTCTCACTAACTGGTTCATGCATCTGAGCAATTATGCTCTTTGACCTGCAGTCCAGAACTACCTGGACAAGATACTTATTCTACCCTTCGGCTACATTTCTTCTACAAATCCTTTCTATTTCTGGCCCATGATTTTTTCACTACTCATGAATATCAATAATGACCAAAATAATTCTGGTGAAAATATCTCATAAAGGCTTGTTACACTGAAGAAAACACATAACAAAGACAAAATGCAGAAAAAGATGTCTCTAAATGATATCTTTTCAACTAAAAAAAAACCCAACACATTTTGCTTCTGCAAAAAAGAACAAGGGAAAAACAAAAGGAAAACTTTCAGTGAAAGCCAATGATTTCTGCTGTGAACAGCAATTAAAACCTTCAAGTCTTGTCCTTGTGCTTTCTGCCAAACTATCAGTCAGTCTAAGAAAACACGTTAGTTAAAAAAACCAAACCAAAAACATGCTTCCAAGCATGTTTATGTAATTCAAGGAATTACATAAACCAGGAGTTAAGTACATTAAATCTGTAACTTAAAATGTTTAACGTTTAATTAAAATGAGTATTTTAATTAAAGTAAAATTTTCCCGAACACCTAATAAGTATGATAGATAATGGCAAGCAAAAAGAACTTTACAAGCTAAAACAACTTTACAAGTACTTACCTTGGCTGGATTCTGTGAATTCAGATTTTTGTGATGATTGTTTCGTTCCTTCTTTGCCTTTTTTTAATCTGCTCCTCTCAGCTGGAGTAGGCAGTTTTTGTCTGAGAGGTTTCAGTTCAAATGCCTGAAAGGCTATAACCGGATTTTTCTCCTCAGGAGATACTTCTTTTATAGCATCCGTTGTAATACTGTCATTTTCTACAGTTATTTGGTCCTCAGTGTCCACTGTTTTATCATCATCTTGTTGTTCATTTTCTTCCCTGTTGCTCAAAGCCAGTCTCTCATCTTTATTAATGTACTCAAGCTCTAATTGTATCTGCTTATACTTCAAGAGCAAATCCTCAAAACTTTCTTCCACAGAATTTTCATTTTTAGAAGAGTAGTTCTGCTTTCTAGATGGGGACCTTCCAAAAGTTTTGGCTGAATTACTGGTCAAGAAAACTACGACAAGAACATGTATAACCTTAAAACGGGCGATATTACCACTGAAGACTAAATTTATTACAAACAGAACTTAAGATCATTCTCATTATTTTATTTTACCTTAAGGCTAACTTGAAAAATATCCCTTATAAATACAAGAAGCATGCAAAAGATGTATCCATTATTACATATTGACAGCTTAAATATTTTCTTAAATCAACAATTCAAAATATCCTACTTATGACAAGAATTTCATGAATTGCTGAGAAGTCTTGTCTCTTGCTCACACCATCCCCCCAGAAACAACAGCTGTAATGCTGAGAAGGTTCCCTATCACAAAGAGTAAGTCAGACTTCCAGAGTTCGTAACTCAAGTATTGACTCCCCATCTGACATTCTGAAAAAGACTGGTTAAATTCACTCTTACTCATTTTATCCTTTCATAAAATGCTAAGGATAGCCAGAGCACAATTACACACTGCAGTGACTGTAGCTCAACAAATGAGGTAAGGCACAGCATTATCAAAAACTGAAGGGAATAAAAAAAGTTGCTTAAAGACTTGCAATCAAAACATTCAAAAAATGGTAAAAGAGGATTGGGAATTACTAATTACTCAGAAAAGGTTGTCTGTGCATGCCCAAGGGATAGATTTTCTTGACAACATGTTGTCCAAAGCAGGCAATGGAAATATTCTTAGGCAATTGTATCCAGAATAAAAGTTCTCACTATTAGAGGTTCACTTCCTCTTACCTTAACCTGACACTTGAAAAGCTAAACTATCCTGTAAAATAATCATGCTCGAGGGGAAATCTTTTAGGATACCGAGTCAGGTTTGACTCATTCGACTTTCAGTATCAACCCCACTGTGATAACAGCTGACTCACACCCAGTTACGTGAAATGCTTTTTCATCAACGTCATCTCTTAAAACAACAAATGGAGTAAAACTAAAAGCTAAAATAGGTGTCCTCTGAATGCAGACATACTGAATCCAGAGGAAGATAACGTTATATCTGTCTTCTGCTCACAACATGCATCAACAACTTAGATGTTTTCTATGTTAACTTCTAACATAAGTATGAAGAATCTTGGTACGTATCCTACAAAAGCAACTTCTGTAATACCAGGTAACGTTTTGCTATACAATGCTTTCTTAAGCTTCAGCATAAAAAGCAGAAACCAGTAAAGGTAAATTACATAAAATCCGGAAGGCAATCAAACAATCTGTAAATATGCTGAAAATACCAAGAGCTGTGTGCAGTGTAACACCAAATTATGTAGTAAGCATATTTGCCAAATTCACTTCGAACACACTTCTACTTCCAAAAAGACAAGTACATCAGTGATTTTGTGAGTCACAGGAAAGTGTGAAGCTAATTAAGTGATTTAACATAATTCATAAAAATAAATCTAATTATTATTTGATATTGAAATACTTCAATAGCTTCTGGAGTCAGTCATCTAGCGTTGGGTGACAAGACAAAGCTTTGAGATGTTTTTTGTGCTCAGGGTAATACAATTGCTACAGCTCCCACAACGGTATTAATCAGAAATTCTGTGTTTCACATATGTAGAATTTTTTTTTTATATGTGTTTCTACACACAGAATGCAAGACTACATGGAGTGCCATAAAAAATAGACAGGCACATATACATTAAACCAACAGTTATTCTTCAATCAACTCAAGATAAACTTCATCCTACAACCAAAAGAAAGAGACCAACTGAAGAAACTGGGGGGTTAGAAGTGAAGAAAAATGTATGCTGTGAAGAGTTCAGAATTCAACGGAAACAGAAAGTCACATTCTGGTTCCGTATTTCAAAACTCCACAATTCTCTATGCAAGAATTTCTGCAGAATGACTATCAAACAGCTTCATGTTAAAATTGCTAGGAATTAAAAGACAAAAGCCTATTAAAAGCTAATACCCAAAGAAAAGTAACAAGAATTCTTGAAGTGCTTCACCGTGTCATTTAGTCCATTTACACATATACTTCTACACAGCACTGTGCAAAGGACTAGTTCCAAGGATAAAGAAAAAAGACCTCTCTCTCTTAGCAAACACTTAAACATTTCACTTTCCCAGGGGAATTCCAAATACCACTCCAGGCCACAAGCCTCCTTGTACCAGTTGATGTGAAGGTCTCTTCTGAAGCCACATGCCCATGAACTTACACCCCTACTCCATTAATATTAGCAACATGGAGGTACCTTAATATTAGGAATACTGTAATATCGACTCCTTTAGGTGGTAAGGATATGAAAAATACAGGAAAGAACTTACACTGAGAGAAAATCATGGGCCTTCCTTAACTATATGATCCATAACCAACTGAATGTTACTTATTAAAGAGCAATAGTATTAGAACCTTCTCTGTCATATTCAAACAGAAGAGTGCATCTTAAATATCGAGAGGGGGGATGGGGGAAGACGTCCTCATTTTCTGCCTTTGGTTTGGAAATGGACTTACCAGTTTCTGAATGCTCTTTTAATTAAAAGGGAGAAGGAGACTCTATATCATTATTAACAAGCATTTCAAGGTCTGTTTAGGATGATCAATACATTTGCCCCGCAAATTACTCATTACGCAGAAAGTAACCATTTTCTGGTACTCAGAGCAACACTGCAAATTAAGAGACTTAAAATCTATTTTCACCACTAGACCGCCTTACTGTGCAACCTTGGGCAAATCACATCTTCACTCGCTGCCTCTTGAGATAAGACCCTTGAATGAAGAGTTCTTATGAAGACTTCAGTAATGCTTAACTTTACCAGATGAGATTAAATAGAAGCACCTCTTATCACTAGTTTACATATTCCATCCACATTAAAAAAAAAAAATTTAATGACATGGATAATCTTGTATCTAAAATAACACAAGGATCTACAATGAGTAGATTTCAAAGCCTTAAGTCCTGGCACAAATAGGAAAAAATCTTGTTCCTGGGATCAACCAGCACAATCAAGCAAACAACGCACATTCTTTGCCCATTGGTACAGAGGACAATAAAACACTGTAAGATTCTGGAGAATAGGTTTTAACCACTAGTTCTTTCGCTCAGTGTTTTTTTACACTTGTCTACATTTTCAGTTAGGCAACAATGCAGTCACATCAAATTTCAGTACCAGGCTGCCCCTAAGTTACCCTTGGCATCAGTTCTTTATGGTTTTTTCTATAGCAAACCTGGAAAATGAGAGAAGCTTTTTCCATCACTTTCACAGTTCCTACTCCTAAAAGGAGGAAATATTAGAACTCTATTAAAGAGTCACCTAACCAACTCTAAGAGCAATCAGTGGAGAACATCCTACAAGGAATGCTGGGTATGGCTTTATAGAGAAATAGAGCTTTCCTATGTTACCCAAACACCCATATAAACCACATTCTGTGCATACAGTTCCAGGTCAACTTAGGTTTAAAGTTAGCTTTAGCTATGTGTAACAGCCTCTGAAGGGCTGGAAGCGAAAATGAAAAAACAGTGGATCCTTCATTGCCCAATAAGGGAAATTAACAAGCTTAGGGTTTTAGCTTTACAACTGTAACACTTTAATTATATACATTAAAACTGCCGCACCAAAGACTGACCCCGCTTCACAATACTCGCACTTCGGGCTAAAAAAGCAGCCACCTGGGATCCAATTGACTAAGGCTTTGTTTCAGGCCACACTTTTTGTTTTTCCCTACGCCAAGCTTTTTGTTGTTCCCTACACGCAAGGCACCGGCCAGGTTGCAAGCCAGGTCACGGCTGTAATCCGGCTTCCCAGCAGCCTTTCCTTGAGAAGCAGGGCCCGCTGCCCCAGCCAACCCCCGGGACTGGAAGAGGAGCCTCCCTCTCCGCTACCCCTACGGGAGTGCTAGTGCCAGAGCGGCAGGAAAAAGCGTCCCTTCCCAGGGCTTTCGGCCGCGTAGCGTGGCACTGACACACCCAGGCCCACCCCAGCAGCACGG
>NW_009235078.1:0-22486 GCF_000690835.1 Fulmarus glacialis
CTGGGGCAGCTGTCATCCCCGGGCGGCCGGCATGGGGTGCGTGCCCCGATGGAGCAGTCATCCCCTGGCTGACTGCGGGCGGGGCGACCGGGGGGCGAGGAGGAGAGAAAGGGAAAGGGAGAAGAGAAGGGAAAGGGAAAGGAAAGAAGAGAGAAGAGGAGGAAGGGGATTCGAGAAGGGAAAAGAAAGAGGAAAAGGAAAAGAAAGAAAAGGAAAAGGAGAGGAGGAGAAGGAAACGAGGAGAGGGAAATGAAGAGAAGGAGGGGGAAACAAGAAAGAGGGAAACGAGAAGGAAAGGGAAGGAAAAAAGGAGAGGAAAATGAAAGGAAAGGGAGGTGGAAACAAAGAGGAAAGGGAAAAGGAAAGGGGAAAGAGAAAAGGGAAGGAAAAAGGAAATACTGAAACAACGGGAAAGGGAAATGGGAAGAGAAGGGGAAAAGGAAAGAAGAAAGGGAAAGGGGAAAAGAAGGGGAAAAGGAAGAGGATGGGGAAGGAAAGGTGACAAGTGAAGAGGACAGAGGAAAGAGAAAATGAGAGAAAAATGAAAGGAAAAAGAGGAAAAGGAAAGAGAGGACTGAGAAGGGGACGGGAAAGGGGAAAGGGGAAAAAAAAGAGGAAAGGGAAAAGGAAAAAGAAAAAGGGAAAGGGAAAAGGAGAGGAGAGGGGAAGGAGACGAGAAGGAAAGGAAAAGGAAGGTTTGCCTGTAGCATAACGAATCTGCGCAGCCCCGCACTCCAGATCAGCCCAGTCCACCCTGGCCCAGCCTCAGGACAGGTGCCCCGGTGCCGCCTGGGTGCTAGAGGAGGACAAGCACAAGGTGACCTGGTTGCCAGCACAGGGACACAGTCACACCCCCACGTCCCTGGGCGCAGGCTCCTGGGACCTGCCTACCTGCATCCCCCAAAGCAGCTCGCTTGGGCATAGAGGGGTTGGAGGCCATCCTCCACCGCCTTCTCCCACACCTCTCACTGGGGAGAGCCCACCTCCCTCATTCTGGGAGGTGATAGGTGTGGGAGGTTGTTTCCCTCTGCTCTGTACCCAGGCCTGGCCAGGGTGGACCAGGCCGATCCAGGGTGCGAGGCTGCCCACCTTTGTCTCAGGGCTGGCAGGGAGGGGGCAGGACTGGGGGAGCACAGCATCCGGGTGCTAACCTTGCCTCTCCTCTCTCCCAGGGGCCTGTGTTGGAAGGAGATCTAAGATGAAGTTATGGGATGTTGTGGCTGTCTGCGTGGTGCTGCTCAACACGGTCTCCACCTCGCCCCTGCCCACCGGTAAGACGCCTCCCAAGGGGCCCCCTTCAGTGGTAGAGGGGCCTGAAGACGATCTCTCCCCCATCAGCCTGCTGCCTCCCTATGCTGTGCAGAGTGACTGTAAGAAACATTCCCCTTTGTAGCCACTGCTGTCTGTCTTGCTAAACCTGCTCCCCTTTGCTCAGGCGTCAGGGTGAGGAAAGAACCCCTCCACTTTCTGCCCCCACTTCTCCCCCAGGCAGGGTCACTGGCTCTGGTCTGGCTCCAGCAGCTCCAAACCAAGTCATCCTGCAAAGCTTGGGGTTGGCAATTGCAGTGGCAATGCCTGCCCCCGCCCCGCCTCCACCTCCAGCCCTACCTTCCTGGCAGTCGTAAGATCCCTTTGGTTGAAAAACCTGGAGAGATGGGAAAGTTAGTTGTATGCAGAGGAGCTGAGGGGAGGATCAGGCACATAAACCTTGCAGTGCAGGCACTGAAACGCCTTCCCCACCACTTCAACCTCCTCTACCTGCTCAGACCTGCCAGTGCAATTATTCTCTGTCTGTAGTGGGCGCAAGTCCTGATGGAGACTGGGCTCCATGGTGGGAGGCACTGTACACATCCTGGAGTGCTGCTGAGTTTCATTAAATCCTCCTTGGATCCTGATTCCAAAATTAGTGTGTCCGCATGGAAATTTACAGAAGAGTAGAGGTGGCAGGGTTAGGAGCTTGATGCAGAGCAATCCACATGAACCGGCTCACAGCAAGACAGCTTACAATCCAAATGACAGATAATAATAATGCCTTGCTAATAATAGGTCTCCTACAGTAGCAGATACAGGATTTTCACAGTGAGTGTTACACTAATTCTGGTGGCTTTTTAAAGTGAGAGTTAATATGACTCAGTAAGAAGTGGCAAAATACTCACATGAATTGTGGAGATGTTCACTTAGCAAAGGCACAGATGCAGCTCGGAGGTTGCTCCCTTTGCCTTTGCTCAGCCCTCTCTGTTCAGCTTGTTGCAGGATGCAGACAGTATCCAGTAATTGGGATTCGTTTTTATCTCCTTATCTGGAGGCATGTCCTTTCCCTGCGCCTGCCGCAACTCCAGCCACAGGCAGGCCCGCTCTCCCTGCTCTGGTTTCTCCGGGAGCAGCCGGGCTAACGCAGTGTGGAGGCACCGAGCAGGGAATCATGTGCCATGACTCTGCTTTCATCCCCTCCCCAACACCCATCTCCTCTTCCGCACACACATCTATGTCTTTCCCCTTTTAGTCTCCTCTCTTTCCTCTTCTCGCTTCTGTTTTCCCCCTGCTGGAACCTTGCCTAGGTTGCTGCCTCTGCGCATCCCAGCCTGGGCTCCTGCTGCTCACAGCCCAGCAGCCCCTGACGTCTTTTCAGTCCCTCTACACAGGGAGGTCGGCCAAAAGTGCTTCCTCACAGGGCTCCAGCCTGCCAGGGCTGCGATGCCGTCACACACGGTCATCTTCTCCACGGTGAGCTACGCGGCGGGATAGGTACTGTCCTACAAAAGGCAGTGATCAGCTTTTCAGGCCACTCTGGTGGTCCTCTCTGCACAGGCTTGCTGCAGCGCCGGTGGCAAGAAGAGCATTAGGGGGAAAGTGGCACCAGTTTGTAGCTCTGGCAGAAGCTGCAGGGTGGAAGAGCATTAATGCTATATCTTTCCAGGGTGATAGTGTTTGGACGATGCCTGCTTTTATCTTGGAACTTCTGGGAATATCGTTCCTGGTGAACTGGTTTCTCAGGCAGCAGTAGCGGTCTTGTCTGTTCCTAGTGTCCAAAACTTCTCATTGTTGCCTCCTTTTTTCCTGTGGATTGGATAAACAAGAAGTGGGAAGAAAGACAATCTCTGTTGTCTTGAGCTATGGTAGTATCAATAGACAGGCTCTTCCAGATATCTGTTTCCAGGGTACAGATGTAGGCTTTGCCAAGCAGAGCTGAGTCGCAGGTTATTGCCCAGGATAGTCATTTGAGAAAGGGCTGGTAGTTTGATCGCAATCTCTTAACCCTGCGGATCACAAATAGATGGGCCTGGCTGCAAGGGGAAAGTAAGCAGTGCTGTTCTTCACAACAGAAATTGGGGAAAACCCAGGGAGTTCCGTTTTGCACGGCAGCGGTTTACGCAGCACTTGTGCCCAGAAGTCAGAAACTCTTCTCTCTGCTGCGTTGCCAAGTCAGGTGAGTCAGGGGAGACTTGCAGAAAGGCAGCTGTAAGAGAGCAGTGAAATACTTTGATCCACTTCTACGCCGTTTTTAGTTGATTTAAAAATGTGTGGTGTCTGGAAAGCAGTCTGCAAGCACAGAGCCCACAAGGCTGATCCTATCCGGGCACATCATTGCCTTCCTGCTGCAGCAGCATTTTGTTCGAGTCACCACCATCAGTGTCTTTGACGTTATTTGTTTCTGTCCGCTTACCATTTAGTGGCACACACCCTTCAGCACCCGAAAGACATGTAACGACGTACACAAGAGGAGTCACATCTACACCATGTAGATTTCCCTCTCCTCCTCAAGGTTTCTCTTACAAGCAGAGGGCAGTGTGCCACGAGCATGCAGGCATGCTTGCAACTCCCTGGCTCATGTGCTGGTGGGCCTGCCATGTATTAATATCTCTGTGGATACTGTTGGTCAGCTGCTTCACCGAGGGCCTTTGTGGGAGGCAGCTCCCAAAGCGGTGGGAGCGCCATCATCCCCCACATTGGCTCATCTGCGTGGGGCAGTGTGTGGGCACTGAGCAGGACTGGGTGCTGTTTGCGTTCAAAGAGGGGTGCACTGCTCTCCCCTTGAAGCGATCCCCGTGCAGGCTGGGTGGGGAGTAGCAGCTGCGCTCCAAGGGGTGCCTTGCTCTTACTCTAGAGAGGTCGGGGTCTCCCGTGCACCACTTGCAGCAGGGGTTAGTAGGGTTGTGAGATCAAGTCCCGATCCTAAGGGCAGGCCGAACACCTTGCTGGAGCACAGATCTGTTTTCCCAGGCCCTTGACACCTTTTTGTGTTCTCATTTGATGGGATTGCTTTCTCTGCAAAGTGCTCTGAGGTCACCTGATGTTACCCCATCTCTTTCAGATGGGCTCAAAACCTTCCTTCGTTCCAGCCTACAGGCAAGGTCCTAACCTCCTGGGCTGATCAGGTGTAATGTGCTGACCTTTTCTGTTCAGGGCAGTAATTAGAGATGGCAGAGGGTGTTGGCAATTGCAGTCTTCTGCATTTTTTAATGGACTGGAGGCTGGGGTGAGAGTAGCCTCCATAAATGCAGTGTATTTGAGACTAATCCAGTGTTCGTAGGTGTTTTAAGCATCAGTGTTCATGGGATACCTTATTTCACATGAAGGAGAGTAGCTGTAGAGTTTGTAAGGTTAGAAAACCCATGTTTGCCTCATGCTACAGTCTGCTGGGGCAAGGACAATTAGCTTAAATATTAGCTTAAATAGTAACTGTGAACAGAACAAATATAAACCAAATTATTGTAAACTAAATACCAAGTCAGCAGCTTCAGAAGCATGACAGTGCAGAGGGAGCCAAACACTTGGTTTGGCTTATACGCAGTTCCCAGCGAATACATTTTGTAACTGCTTGCTGCTGTATGGTTATAATCAACATGTATGTGAGGATTGGAGTATCCTAAGATCAAGGATATAGTCTCATGATCAAGCGAGCATCTTTAGTAAGAACTAGTGGTAAGCACGTAGAATGAAATGAAAAATCTCACCGTGGACTCTTCCCTCCTAATAGGAGGAAAAGGTGGTTTTTTGCATTATGATGTCTGAGTTGCTCTACGGCCACTGGATGGTCATTTGTTGTTGGAGCTCCGCTGGTATGTTTGTTATGCTATAACACATCATGGCGTGTGTGCGTCATACCTCTGTTAAAAATTCTTCATACCCCTGCTAAGGGGTATTTAATGTTAAGTTACTGCATTTAGCTGCAACATTATCAAATAATATGGAAAGCATCTAGAATAAATGGTGATATTGTAGGACTCTTTAAGGCAAAACCAGTATTAAATTATACTTCCAGCTGAATGCATTTCCTTCCCTACAATATTTATTGGCACATTCAGTGTTACGAACCAGAACTCTCATGTTCCTGCTCAACACACCTACAGTGTGGCATATGCCCTTTAGTCTAAGACGCCCAGAAGCTACAGAGGTAACCTGCCCGTGCACAGTAAATCCAATGAATCAGAGAGGTATCTATCTGCCACACCAAGCAGGTGCCACACTGCGTCATTTGATCTGTGTGTAGCTACTGCAGCCGGTGCATCCAGCCAGTGTCAGACCAAGTGTGCCTGTGTCCCTGGGCCAGCATATGTATAGTAAAGTTTGTTTGCATGGGCATGCCCAGGCTATCTAAAAATTTAGAGAATGCCCTTGAATGGGCATTCAAGTTTGCCCATTCATGGGCAAAATTCTAGAAAAAGAAGGAACAGGACACATCTGGGTAAATCCAGATGCATGTAGCCCTAGAAGCCAATTTCTCTGCAGTCTCAGGTATAAATACTGAATATACTCCTGTGAAGGGTATTCTGGGAATTAAGGAGGAAAGGACTGAAATGCAAGAGAATGGGGTTTTATTCTCATTTTAAGAGTTATCCTTTGTTTAAAGTTTTATGTCTTTGCTGCTTTTCAATTTACAGACCTCAAAAATTTCCCAGTGGAAGTGTGGATCATTTTAGATGTTTTGCAGGTGTGGGTTGCTAGATAACATGCCTGAACATGCTTTTCTTGGTCGCCTTTCATAGGCCTCTTCAATATATTTTAGAAATTGCTGTGTCCAGGGTCTGCAGATGACAAGCTGCAAAACCCTTCTTGAAAGGCTGAAGAATTCAGCTGTGTAGTGACTATTGATGAATTGATGGGGGAGGCATTATTTGTCCACTAGAAGAGGATCCTCAGATTGATAGGTTGTAATGTCTTTGTAAATTATACTGTTCCTGATTAGGACTGCATAAAGTAGGTTTAAAATATTTGATGTTACAGAGGCTGAGAGAAGCCATTGGGGTCGTCGAGTACCATCCCCCACAACTGCAGATGATCAGGGATGGGAATCTAGTGCAAATATCCAGTCTTTGTCCCCCACGCACATTATCAAGCAACTGCAACTTAAAACTTGTAGTATATAGGCCAAACCTCACATAACTGCACTTGTCAATCCTCATACTTCTGAGGTAATAAGTTAATGACAAGTAATAAATGAGGAATACTAAATATTGCAGCATAACCATGTTCAGGATCATCAGACATCTAAATAGGCCACTGCCACATTAGTGCTGGTAGAGTGGTTGACACTGCAGAATGATCATTTTTGACAAAACCAGCTGTAGTTTCTGATCAAGTAATATTTGGTAAGGGGAACCAAAGGAAAGATTACAATGATTCTTGGAAATCCAGTCCTGATTACAAAGAGAAGAAAGAAAATAGAATCAAAAAGATTTCTTTGAGACAGGTATAAACAAAACATTAAGACACAAAATGTACATTAGAATATGTCTGTTTTTAAGACCAAGGACAGAAAATTAATGATGTGAGGCATTTCAAATATCAGCATTCTTCTTAAGGAATAAAGCCACATTGTATGACTTAGCAGGTATTTAGGTTGTATGTATTTGTACAGCACTTGAAACCTGCAGGTACATTTCTTTGAAGTCAGTGGGACTTGTACAAATGCTTTAATGATTATTGAATAGGAATATTCTTCAAAAGAAGCAAACACTGAAATCAAAATACTTGTTTTCCTGTGGTGGGGCCAGGCAGTGTTACAGCAGTATGCCACAGCTTCTCAGGTGGCCACGTTTTTAGAGGCAAGCTGGTCGTATCCCCTTTAACTGACAAGCTACATACAAACTTCTGGACTACCTCTGCTCCCATCCCAAGCGTGTAAGATTTCTTTGGCAAAACGAGCTATTACTCAGGAAATTTCTGACAAGGAAGTGTAGATCCAGCGTAGCAGCTGGGCAGGAGCTTGCTTTTCTGACCACATGCCAGCGCCGTCTGGCAGGCCATGGTCCACACATCCCAACATGAAACCTTCTGCAGCAGAGCACATAGCGCCTGCCCTAGGGTCAGGGACTGATTATTGTAATAATAACATTTTCCAAACTGCGATATTAAAATTTTTCATATCGTTCCTACTGTAAATACATTGAAATGCAGTTAGTGAAAGGCAACAGTGGAAGAACACATATTATTTATAGGTCAGATCAAAATCTGATAGCAGCAGAGATTGCCACAGGAGGGGCATCAGCCATGGTTTTGCCCGGATGGCTCTGCTTTATTGCCCCTGGGGAAGAGACTGGGATAGGGTCCCTTCATGCTGCTTTGCTGCCTGTGCTTGTTCCTTGGGAACACCTCTAAAACCCAACGGGAGATGCAGTGTAAGGGCACCGGCAGCCCGGGAACAGCTGCTGTTATTTATTTAGGAATGCTGTTCCCATTCAGTGAGCTGGCACTGAAATGGGGCTGGGTGACCGGTGTGGGGTTTTACTGATGTCATGCAAGGGCTAGTCTACATCCCTTCTGCACCAGGGATGCTAAAGAGAATTTCTTTTTATTACTGACAGTATTTCCTCCATTAAAGTCTCAGATGCCTGTTAGCTGGCTGCATGCATTCTTGCTAATAGAGGCCCAGGTTTTGGGTCCCACTCATTTGAGGCTCTCGCAGGGTTGGGACAGAATGAAATATTAAGTGTAAACCCAGGTTTTACTGGGAAGCTGGATATTTACTCAGCATGGTATGGATCTGGAGGGGTATAAGGCCTTAGTGAGGAGACAACAGACAGGTATGTGCCTTGTCCAGGTTTGGCCTCTGCTCCATCACTGGCTCCAGGCAGGGTGCTGCCACTTTTCTTTTTTTCCCTTTTTACACTCTTTATGCTGTAATTTCTTCAGATACAGAGACTGCTTTGTGGGTGCTCGAGTACCCACACAGCCCCGTACAGCAAGGCCCTAGTGCAGACGGGCTCCTGGCAGCCGCTGCAGGAGCTGTCCCAAAACCTCAAGAGCAACCACTGAAAAGCTGTCCGCTCCTCAGTGCCTCAGAGCCGGTTTTTCAAAGCTGTGAATCAGAGGCAAGACCACATCCTCCTGCTGCTCCTTTGCTGCTTGGCTGCCGGAGGAGAAGCTCCTTTGCCCACCCCAGAGAGGGCAGAGGAGGGGCCGGGACCCAGGTGCCAGCCCAGAGTCGGGCAGGATCTTGTGAACAACCTGGACCAGATGAAGAACAAGAAACTCTTGTGGACAGGTCAGCTCGCAAGGCAGCTTCCTTTACTTCACCCAGCTCATCTGACCTTGATGTTTTCCCCCTGCTCTCGGGGAGTCCCCCCAGCTGGCAGCAATGGTGATGGTCCTGTTGTTGCTCCCCTTTCTTCTCCTGCTGGGAACCAGCATTTCATTCCTGTGAGAAAGCAGGCAAAGGATGCAAGGGCAGGCACTGCCAAGCACGGCAGTGTGAAAATACAAAGTACTCTGCAGATTTGCCATTATGACCAACACATGGGAAGAGGCAGGGTTAGCTAGTGAGCTGCAGACACAAAACTTGGCTGCCCCCTCCGGAGCACACCGGGAAGGTTAACCCTGTGCCACCTTGTCATACCTGATGGGTGTGAGTGTCCTGGAGTCGTCCTCCAGGTTACCTAGCACTTTGCCTTGATGAGAGACAAGTGACACCAGTGAAAGGCTCCATTTCTAAGGGCTCTCTGAGTCGGAGGGGAGGACGCAGCATGTCCTGGGAGCTGGCGAGGCAGGGAGTGAGGTAGTGAACCAGAACTGTATTAAACATTTAAAGATAAGCTGACCCTGGTGTGTTTGATGCTCTGTTTCCTAATGGACACAACCGACCGGTTTCCATTTCACTTTTAGCCCCACAGATTTTCATGCAAGGCATGAAAGCAAAGTCATGCTTCAGAGAGATGATATTTTAATTGTTTAAATCCTGAAAACCATTTTAATTGTTTAAATTCTGAAAACCTTTCAGCATAAGTATTTTTAACACCTGCCTTTGCTTTGATGCCTGCATAATAGGCTTTGTTTTTAATGAAAAATACTTCACTTTCAATAAAATAAATGGTTTATCCCCACCACAGTTGATGTTTTTTTACTTTGCAAAGCAGAATGATCTTCACATTAGTAATTTTAACCTTGCTAAGGTCACACTTCCACAAACAGGTTACTCTGAGGGTCTCCTAAAGTGCGTCTTTGTGGTGTGAGATGGAGGAGTTCTGTGTTCAGACAGGGCATGTAATAAGAACCTGAAAACACTACTGCAAAGCAAGCTAAATACAAATATAATTAATGAATAAATGGTATACCAGAGTAATCTTCATAAGCAACAAAGAAACGAGGATGATTCGTTGCAGTCACTATTAGAGGCACATTAATTGTCTATTTCCCACTAGCAAATGATCTAAGAAGAAATGTCTTTGTGAGTATAACTTTGGAGGAAACTTAAAAAATAACCAGGAAAGAAAGGAAACTAAAATATTTTAGTCATGAAGGGCCCACATTAAAGTACCAGAACTGTTTTTGAAAAAGGGCCATTTGATCCTAACACAGATCTGGATCTGAATTTTCTAAATACTGCTTACCATTATAATGAGCTGGATTAACCCCCCTGAACTTCGAAATCATACTTTAAACTAGAGTCTGAATACTGCTGTTTGAACTTCTCTAATTGAAAGACAGCTGTGCTTAAGTGAAATATCCTGGTAATTTTATTAAATGTTTGGCTTGATGTTTTGATGTAGTAGCTATACACTGCCACCAAATGCATGCATAAAAGCTATAATGTAAAACAAAAATCTAATTTTGTAATTTTTAGTATGCCTTATGTGACTTCTATTACATCACTTTAACTCAGTATATGCAAAGTGCCAAATGACACTGCAGTGATGTGATCACATTTTCCCGAGATCAGTATGGAAAACTATTCTATAAAGTACAAATAGTTTCAAATAACTTAAAATGCCAAATTTTATGAGATTAAAAAAAAAAAAAAAAAGAAAACGCACTTATATAAATTACTATTTTGCAATTAATAGAATTTAAGCTTTTTTTGTAAACCATAATAGCCAGCATGGTCAGAAGAGACTGTAGTTAGCCTTTAACAATCCATAACCAGGCACCAAAATGAGTAACTGGGTTTTCTTCTCAAAAACTGAAGATCCATCTGTTCCCACTGAAATCAATTTGTGGTCAGGTACAAACTGAGGCTTTCTTGCTGTACCATGCTGGGTTACTGCCACTGCGGGGGAATATTTGGCTTTCAAATAAATCTGTTGCTAGTGAAATCAAAGGAATAGTTCTACAAAATGTAATTGTGATCACATTTGAACAGACAGAAATAATCTCCATTTTTCCTTATTGGAGACTGTTTTCTTGAGAATGTGATGGGTTTGGTTTGGATATTCATTTAGACCTATTTTACGTAGAAGTCTGACTGAACACTGTATAATTTATTCTTCTAAAAAGCGCAGGCATCAGATCCCGGTCCTGCTGGCACGTGGTGTCTCTAATTAATTGGAAATGCAAAGGCAGGCTCTGGGGGGTTTGCAGCGGGGTGCCCGGAGGAAGGCACGTTTCCCTGCGTGCCCACAGCGGAGCTCCAGGGTGGCTTTCTGCAGAGGCCAGTGGGGAGCACCACGGGTGTTTGGCTGCAGGATCTTGCGCCCGTACGCGCTGCCAGCTCTCGCAGTGCCCAGGGGACAGGGACTGTGCTCGGGGACAGGCAGGTCAAAGCTTCAGGTTCCAGAGAGCAGCAGTGAGGCGAGATTTTCAGTTTGCATTCAAGAGGGACATTCCTAGCCCGAGGATCAAAACTATGATCTGAGTGTGCCCTAGAGGTTCAGAAAGCAAGCAAACAGCTTGCAAACAGCAAGCAGAAGATACAAATATTCTTAGTTTTTTAATTAGTATTTTAAATGAGTCTCATTTCTCTTTTTTTTGTTTGACTCCTGGAGTTTTGGGCACTTGGTGTTCACCAAGTCTGCCCCCAGCCTGGTCACTTCTATAGATTCCCGTGTGCACCAGTCCTGTGATGTTTCATTCTTCCCTTCTTTGCTTTTATATTCATTCTCTGGTCACGTGAGAAACCCCTGGCAGATTAAGAGCCCTGGTTCAGCTGGACATGGGAGACAGAGAAGGTGCCCAGAGGCAGCCTGGCACATGGACTGCCATCCGTACCCCCCACTCTTGATACTCCAGCGCTAGAAAGCAGACTCACGCACTGGTTGCCACCAGAGGAAGAGGCTCTGCCTGTTCCTGCCCGGGTGGTGAGGTCCTTGGCATGGCACTGAAAGAGGGAGCGTGGAAGGGAGCCGCAGGAGAGCGAGGTGAGCAGGAGCAGGACGGGCGTGCTGGCCGCAGCTCCCGCAGGCACCGCTGCCTGCCCCACGCTGCTGCCAGCGGGCGCTAGGCAGAGGCGATGCAAAAACGCATGCACGTGCCCACACGCAGACTGCCTTCAAGGGATTTCCCCGGGGAGTTGGATGGTCAGGAAACAGCTTTCAGAAACGTGACATAGAACCCAAACAAAACCTCATGACTTTGCGCCAGTCCTGTGAGTGTTCATGGCACCATACTCTTAAGTGGTGGGGCTCAGCCCCAGTGGGGTCTGTGAGCCTTTTTCCCACGCTGTGAATAAGATACACAGAGGGCCCATGTTCCCTGAGGGAGGATTTTACGTTTCCAGGACACATGGTCCTTTCCCTTGGGAAACACCTGCTTTGAGGTGCATCACATGTGTGACCCAACCTTCGTTAACCTCTATTGAGCACATGCTGTTGTGGGCTATCCCATACTGTCCTATGCTGCCCTGTCCCATCCTGTGCTCTCCCATCCCATCCTGTCCTATCCTAGGTGGCTCTGGATTTTTAAATTCTAATTCCTTCACAACCTGGAGCCTGGGGCTAGGGACTACTGCTTAGAGATCTTTACTGCTTTTATTGCCGTAGTATCTGAGCGTTTTCTGGTGGCACTTTGTACAGTGTGACAGGCATCTGTCATGTGTTTGTTCTCTCAGCTTTTCCACCAGAAGGCGTTTGTTTGTTTTGAAAAAATATGTGTGTGTATAATTAGATGTATTTGTATGTGTGTATGTGTAAATACAGCACATATATACACACATGAAAACTGTGTATGTTACAGGAAGGGATAATAGCATGTGCTTCTCCCAGGGGTGTGAAATCCCCACGGAAAGCTCTGTCTGCTGTGCAGTAAAGTCAACACAATCCATGCAGTATTAGAGAAGCAAAGCTGCCGGGCTCTTGACCTTCGTTCTGAGACTATAGGTGTTTTCTAAACAGTGTTGGAGACAGAGGGGTAACTAAGTACCCCTCACTCGAGTGGCTTTATTCAGGTCACAAACCAGCACTCGATGCCAAGGCAGCCCCTATGAGTCCACTGGTGTTCCCTGGCCCCGCAGCTCGGCTCAGCACCCCCTTCGCCCCCAGCAGCGCTTACCACAGCGCAGAGACCAAACAAGTGCTCGGCACGTGGTGGCTGTGGTGCAGAGAGGTCTTGGCATCCCTGGAGCACATCTACCAAGCGTCCGTCAGGATGGGGTGGTCCTGCTGTCAGTCTTCTCCACCTTCCCTTCTGTCCATTAGCCTTCTACAGTCTTTAGTCCTTGGTCAGTGGTTATTGCTTATTCACGTATGATGTCTGGTGGTAGCTTCCTTAGCACTTACCTCTAGTGCCTTGTTTCAACCCGTCATGCCTGGTGTTAATGCTGGCATTTCCACTTGGTTGCCCAGGGTCCTATTTCAGCAGGTTTTTTACAGCATTTTGTTTCGGGTTCTCAGGCTTCACACCCATACTTATTGGGCAGCTGAATATCCCTACTGAGTCATGACTGGCACATCGGATAGGCTGCTAAGTCAACTCTCACTTCACTCCTGGCTGTCAAGGTTTCCTTCAAACCCCTGCGAGCCACTCCTAGTGACTGTAGTCACACTGATGACTATGCTTCATTAAGCAGCAGAAAATTAGCACCAAGCCACATCCGATCAGTATGAGCCCCATTGCTTGGGTCCATGGTTCAGTGGTTGCTGGGTCCAGCTGCGCCTGATGCAGTACTGAGAGCACAGGCCCATGCTGCCAAGCGAGTGTTGAAACTTGGCTTTGTGGGACTGTAATAATTCAGAGTTTGGCCAGAGGCTGGCTGATTGTGGGGACTGGAGGTGTTCCTCGAACAGTGCCAAATTATGAAAGCAAACTTGGGGTACATTGGCGGTCCAGTTGGAAGCTGCCAAAAAGAGCATTGTTGCATTGATCATGACTAATTTGGGGCTCCACAGGCAGAGAGTGTTGCTTACAGCAACTTGCAAGGACTCACTGAGTAGCCCAGTAATGCAGCTGCCATCGTGTTAATGAGGTGTACCCACATAGCCGCCTACCAGCATGTGTGGTTGTAGGTGGGCAGGCACTGAGCAGGGTCAATAGGTCCAGCACATTTTTTGAGAGGGGCTCTGTGCCTACTGTTCCCACCAGTTCCCGAATATCACCCACGTGCCTTGTGTCTCCTCCAGTGACGTAATCTCCAAATACTAGGGGTCACTGCAGGAGTCCTCTCAACAGATTTGGATATCTACTTGGGATATTTTCCAGTCCCCTGGGCTGAAGGGGAAGTCCACCCTGGAGACAGAATCTGGCATTCATCTTATTTATAGTGCTGGTATCCGTCCCAGTGAATCTCCCAAGTGGCCTGATGTTGCAATAGAGGATGAGCTGAGCAGGGACCCCTGGCTCCATTAGACCTATCCCAGGTTACAGCTTGGAGCACTTCTTGCATGGTTTGTGTTAGAGCCCCAGTAAGATTAGCAGGATCAGTTGTGCTGCTAATTACCCCATTTTCTGGTTGCAGCAAGTCCATGTATGTTGCCCACCCATCACCTTGACCTGGACCTTGCTCAGTAGGGCAGTATTTGTATGGTGTAGGCAGACCAGCCTGTCCTGCAACAGAGCTGGGTGGTGCATCCAACGGACTCATTCAAGCTACGCCACTCCAGTGGGTATGGCTCATAGTGGGTATTTTGGTACCTGCTACAGAGGTAATGACAGAGGAGTGCAAGAAGGGTGCACTTACCATTGGTATCACAGGAATATGGGGCTTGGTGCAGGGTCCTGCCTTGTTCAGGTCCTGTGTAGCTGTATAGATAGCAGCCATCCCTCCTTCATGTCTTTTGACAGTCACTGGTCTGCAAGATTGTTGCTTTTAGGATGGATACCTGTAAAACAAAGTGTAATTCACTTTTCCCAGTCCCAGACTCTACAATTTATAGGATCCTGCTTCCTATGTGCCACCCTCATTATGTGAAGGTACAAGATTGTCTGCCTTCATCACTCTTTTACCAGTCTATACTATTTTGCTGGAGCTGCCTATGAAAAACCGTATACTTCTGATCCATCACTGTTTTGTCTTGGAGGGGGGCCTCTAGGATGTGGCTGCTTCAGGGAGGGGTCTGTGTTCCTCCTTTCGAGCAGGTGCACTGTGTTTCAGCAGGTTTTTGCACTAAGAGTTAAGATCCTGCTGCCCCATCTCCTCTGGATTTGATGTTTCTATTGAGGATATGAAGGTGTACCTTCGCTAGGCAATGGAGGCAGCCTCATGTCTTCCTCTCTCCACACAGAGTCCATGCCACCGTGTGTGGGCTGGGTACATGTGCTGCCCGGTCTCCAGACAGGGCTCCTGTCTGTTACAGTGCTCTTTAGGGAAATGTGGCACTGAGCCTTTGCCTAAGGACCTGTTCCTATCTCAGCACCTGACCAGGTGAGAGCCTTCGTGGCTCCATGGAGGTACCAACCCCTGGCCAGGTGCACTGCATTGGTTATCACCTTTCCTAATGTTTGCCGTTCCTGGGATATTTGTAGGGGTCCTTCTGGAGATGGAGCTCCTATACATGCAGGGCTGGGTGCGTGACACTGGTCGGTTACATTGGTGGGCACGTAGGAGTTAAGTAAAGAAAGAAGCATCTTCTTAGGTCTTTCGGCGAAGGAAATGAGTCCTCAAGTCCTGATTTTTGGCATAATGAATGAGAAAAAAAAATCTCAATATTGCAATGTAATTGCAGTATTACAACAGAACGGCACCTAGACACGGGCTTCTGACAGCCTGACCCTCCATTAAATCACTATATTCACTAAAGCAGATCAGATTGAGGGATTTAGTCCATGGGAAGTTTAAAGATTTCAAAATGTGATTTTTCTCCAAATCATGCTGAAAAGCTGAAATCTGAGAAGATTTCAGAACACGTTCAATTTCACCCTCCTTGAAGAGGTTCATTCTGCTGGTATCAAAACATTTCATTGACTTCAACATTTAATTTACTTGAGTAATTTATCACTGGTAGAGTACATATCAAGTGAAAAATGAAATAGGTGTTTTAACTTAATAAAAAGAAAATGCATTAATAACATTTCCCTTGAAAATTAACATAATACTTCTATTCTGACCTACTTCTACTCAGTCTGATCAGCATCTTGTGATACAAAGTACTTCCATGAGAAATTTTTCAAAAGCTCTGATAATAATTATCCCCTAGAAGCAGTAAAAAAAGTAGGCATTCAGCCAGGAATAATAGCTCAGCCTGGTACCCCAGGAAATTCCTCTTTCTGTCCTGCCCAAAAACCTTATCGATAGGTGGCTTTGGCAATACTAACCGCCTCTGGTGTGAAAAGACAACAATTAACAATTATAGTCACAAAATTGTTTTAAAGAAACCTCATCCTTTTGCCGCTTTGCTGGGAAGAGCCTGTATAACCTCTCCACAATAGCTTCATCCACCCATTAACTAATATGCGTATCATGACATGCTTTTCCTCCCCTTGATTTTGACAGGGCTCATTCAATATTGAAAGTCGTGCTGGAATGCTACAGCATCAGCAGACCCCTACAGAGATACATACGTATCTCATTTATTTTTCCCCAAATAAGTTTCCATGATGATCTAAACCTTCCAAATTCTCCCTGATTTCTGACGGTCTTGGGCACCCGCTGTGAAGCGATGGGCAGAGCAGCTTGCATGTGTCTAACGTTTTTGAGCCACAAATGGACAAACTTAATGACAACTGACATGTGACAAAGCCTTTTCTCTCTTTCCCAAACAGCTAATATGCCAGAGGATTATCCAGATCAGTTTGATGAGGTAGTGGACTTTATTCAAGCCACCATTAAAAGACTGAGGAGGTCGCCGGATAAACAGACTCCGATTTTTTCTAGGCGGGAGAGAAACCGGCAAAATGCAGGCACGAACATAGAGAATTCCAGCAAAAAGGGAAGGAGGAATCAAAAGGGCAAAAATCGAGGATGTGTCTTAACAGAAATACATTTAAACGTGACTGACTTGGATTTGGGATATGAAACCAAAGAAGAGCTCATTTTCCGGTACTGCAGTGGATCTTGTGATGCAGCCGAGACCACCTATGACAAAATTTTAAAAAACTTAACCAGAAAGAAAAAACTAGTCACTGACAAAGTGAGGCAAGCTTGTTGCAGACCTACAGCCTTTGACGATGACCTGTCCTTTTTGGACGATAATCTGGTTTACCACATACTGAAAAAACATTCCGCAAAAAGGTGTGGATGCGTCTGACGGCTGCACGCCGGAGGCGGCGCCGGTTTTGCATTCCTGGTGCGATGCAAAGAGAGGGACCAAGGGTCCCGGGGAAGCGTCTGCTCAGAGCGGAGAAAAGAGGACCAAGAACGCAGAACGAGGGGCCGCAGAGCCCGGGGAGGGGGGGCACGAGGCGGCGTAGGAGGATGGAGGCTTTTAACCTCCTACGAGAAAGTGAATAAACGCTCAGGTGGAGATGCCGACGGCTGGATGGCGTGCGTGCTCCCTTTCCCGTTTGACACAGTCCACCGTCAGTGAGACTCTGATCCGTGAGGAAAGTGCTTAAAAACACAACCCTGCCATACCACACTGTGCTGTAGTTACACCATCCGTGCCAGGAAGCTTAGCTGAGAAGCAGCTTGGGAGTACCTTACTGACCCCTGTGCCCTCAGCTGTACTGACAGACACGTGGTGCTACTGCTCGTTGAAGGGCAGTTCCTAAGCACTTAGGACAACTTCTAAGCTGTAGTAAGATTAACCTCATAAGTAAGATGTTGTCGGGCAAATATTAAAACTCCCAGGCTCAAGTTCTGTAGGGCCAGTATCGATACGAAGCAAAACAGTTCCACTTACTGGTTAAGTTTGGTTATTTCCATCTCCCGTTTCTTCAAAATGAGCGTAGGATTTCATTCTTCTGCCACCTATGGAAACAAGTTGAGTTTTTAAGCACTTCTTCCTAGTATAGTACGAGAAATCACAAGCCTGGCCTATACAAAACATGTTTCTTTTGGTTTACAAAGGACTAACGTCACTTGCGTAACTACATTTCTATTTGGTCATTGTGAGTGAGCAGAGACTACTTGATGCAATGCATCCGTTCAGAGACATAAATGTACAGAAGATATTTATTGAGATTAAGTTATTGTTATTTATTACAGTTCAGTAATGAGTCTCCTTTCCTTATTTATTAAAGTTTCTTTTCAAAGGTGCCAAAGTAGAAGGTGCTTGGAAGATACAGAGAGACAATGAAGTTGGGAACAACAGTCCATGCTGTTGATTGAAAGTGTTAACTTGAATGCAAAAAATCACTTACTTTACCTTTTTTCTTTTAAACAAAATCCTGATTATGTTCACAAAATGTGCCGAAGCCTGCAGCCCTTCCTTCTGTTCACTAATACGGTTGAAAATTACTGCAGTCATACATGCACAGGAGCAGCAGTGGCTCTGGATGAGTGAGGGTTGCAGGACTGGGCTCAACGTTAGCAATTTGTTAGAAAAACTAATTCTAGTCGTATTTTAAATGTAGCCACATTTTTTTATCACACTTTTTGCCAACTGACCTCATATAACTATTGACAAATGGGAAATAATCACATTTAGCCTTATAATTTCTTGTTATATTTATTTAAGCTTTTCCTGCCATATTTCCATATATAAGAGGTTAAATCCCTCTTACTAGTTAGCCCTGGATTTAATATAGCCTGCAGGTAAACAATTGTGTTAAATAACCAAAGTGTTTTGTATAATTTGCTGAAATGTTACAGGATCGTACCCACGCAGCAGAACAGTCCGAGTTTCCTTAGGATGAGGGAGGTTGTACAACAAAGGCATTCATACCTGACCACTAACGCAAGCTCTCGTTCTGGAGACTTCTTTCCCGAAGGAGCGGCAATGGAGGTCACTAGACATACCTGACAACCAGTGAAGCATCAACTCCCACAAAAACAACAGGAAGAAAAAAAATCCCTATTGAAAACCAAAAAAATAATGGTCTGACCTTTTATCTCATGCATGCAATGGCTCTCCATACTCATTTTGCCCTGGGCCCCTCAGGGTGCCACAGAAGGGTCTAGAGGTCAAAAAAGTCCAGAACGGGCATAGAATGATGTACCAGGTGTATGAAATGTAATTCAGCCCTGACCTCTGCTGCTTTCCTGGGCAGATGGAGGACAGCCCCGGAGCCCACCCGCGGGGTCCGTTCTCCCACTGCCACAGGGACACCTTACCCTCCACGCTGGGCAGGAGTGGTACAGCTGATACCACCACCAGCATTGGCATGATTTGGGCAGCAAAAGCCTGCTAAGCTGAGGGTCAGCTGCGCTGCTGGGCAGTTGACCAGGCGCAGCACTCAGAGGTGTGCTTTCACTTGCCCCGGTTGCTGAAAACGTGCCCCAAAGCATTTTATGTGCAGCTTGAAGAGGCTGCAACCAAAGCAAATCACTATGTTCAAAATACAAAAGGGTAAAGTTCGTGATTTTTTTTTTATTTTTTAGACTTTACTGAAGACAGGAGTGTGCTTCTCTGGAGTTTTTTACTTCACCTGCAATTTATGTGTCAGTCATTTGTGTTAATCAACCAAAGTTCTCTACAGACTTTATTTTTGTACAATATTCATTTTATAACTTTTTACAAAATAAAACCCATTTCTATTGTTACCTGGTTGTTGCTTGTGCTTCTTCCATTGTAACAGTTCCAAGTTACAGTATTGCCCGGTTCCCAACCTGCATGGGGCAATACTGAAGAGCCAGCAAGTCCTCTACGCAGTGGAGCTTTTCTCTCCTATCTCACCAGCGTCTTCAATGTGGATCAGAGATGTCTGTAGCTTCTTAGCAGAACATAACATTAATGGGCCACTGCAATAAATGACTCGAAAATGCATGGTAAGCAGTGACACAGTAATTAACCCAGTGGCAGGCTTGAAGCCTGATGTTACCCAAGCTGTCCCTTGCCCATGCAGAGCTGCAGTGGCTTCGTAGCAGCCTTGGCTATGCACGGCCACAGTTCCTGCACTTGGAGGAGATTGCATTTTGCTTTGCTAACCCAGGCGTTACATCAGTTGGCCTAAATTCCATCCACTTTGGCAGTCCTTTTCCCTTCGTCTTTAAATAGGAAAATACAACTTGAGGAATTTTCTTTTCCGCCACCATCATGGAAAAGATGAGGGCAGGTTTTATGGCTGTGGCCAGCAACATTTTCTCAACTGTTTTGTGTTAAGTGCTGCAGTTCCCATCACAGAGCCGATAAACGCATTCAGACTTACAGGTTTTGACACCGGGCTTTGTACTCCTCAAAACTGCTACGGAGAGGAAGAGGGAGCATCTGAACAATGAGCCAGTGAGCAGGAGATCAAACGCTCTTTCTCTTAATGTACAGCATATGGATGCCTTGGTTTCATTTGTGCCGAGCGAAACCATGCACGCAGCTCTAGCCCAGCTGCTGGAACGCAAAGCAAAGCTCGCAAGCACTGCTTTTGAAGCACATGGTATTGAAGGCATTCCTCCTTGCATGCCACCGCCTCCGCTCCTTGCGGCAGAAGCCCATCCACCATGCACAAAGGCTGCTGACTGCAGTCTGGTTGAATATGGCACACATTAAGTGTTTGGCATGAAAATGAGCTGCAGCTTCACATTCAGCGGAGATCATACACTTTCCCAAAAGCTGGAGGGAGTGTCTACGTAAAACACAACTGTGAGGTGCTCTGAAGACTAATCTCTGATCTTATAGGCCAAACCGTCTGTCTCCTCTTTCGTGGATGGGGAAGAACAAGGCCAACGTTGAAGTCTTGCTTGGCCTTATCAAAGGCTTTGAGTGGGCCACGTAATAGCTGGCAGGAGCAGGTTTGCTTGCACAGGGCTGTTTCACCCTCCTTCCCCAACCTTCCTGGTGAGGATAATATTGGAGAAAGCAGATGGGGTTTTGCCGTTGCAACCCTAGGCTCACCGCTGCTGTGCTGCCTCATTTTCTGGTTGAAGTAAGGCTTGCAGTATGATTTCCCTGGCATCCTGCACATGTTAAAGCAGCTTGAAACCTTCAGCTGGCAGGTTGTGTAAAAGATTTCAAAGAGGACTTAAACTTTCATTTGTCACTAGGTAGTCCCAGAGCTGGGACAGACATTATGTCACTGCTTGAGTAGTAAAAAAAGAAGACATGTAGTGTCCCAAGTTAGATAAATTATTTACAAGGGAGAGGATGGACCAAACCCCATAATTATTTACACTTACTCAATACTAAAATCAGGAGGACATTAAGTTTTATTACTCGACATCTTGATAAGGGTTTTTTTTTTTTAATTTTACATTGGGTTTTGTTGCATCAGTTAGCATTGTGCTGTCAGACAAGAAGGGCTGATTAGAGACTTGGGACAAATTATGAACGTCTCAGGAAAAAAAGGAGGGCATATTTAGTGATGCAACTTGGAAATCTGGCCCTCAGAGAGTCCTCTCCAGCAGAAGACATTGCAGCCATGTACATCACACAGGCAGGGTATCAAGAAATTGTAATAATACCAGGTCCTTCTGCAAGCCCTCTGTGCACTCCATCCCACAGCTGCCTGGTGGTGCTGGTCTCAGTGCAGAGAGGATGATGCAGGCAAAACTGTGTTTGATTTTGGGTTGTTTCACCTCTGCCCGCAAAAGAGGAGGAAGGCCAAAGGCAGCCAGTGCCTCGGTCTGGAACAGCGCAGGAGGAAACCAGCAGCAGTCTCACTCCTTGCAATCTGGATGGCTAACCAAAAATACAGAGGAAAATATCAGGATGAAGAAAACAAATGGAGCTGACACATTGTTTAAATAGGTCTTCAAATGTCATGCATGGCTGGAACAAAGATGTTTTGTTCCAAAGCAAGAGACAGCTTGAAATGGCTCAGTAATACACATTGAGAAGTTTGCTTATTTGGAACAGAGCTCTTCTAATGAAAAGGTTAATTGTGTTGCAATGGAAAAGAAAAAAGGCGAAGCAGAGGCCAGGCCTGCACTCCTCACCCTAGCAAAATTTCCCACTGGCTTGAAGATTTTCTATAGCAAACATCACAGGACTGAACTACTAACCTTACAATAAATTATACAGTAGGTATATTCATGGGTCAATAAAAATAGCTAAACAAACCATATATTCTAGCAGCATTAATCTTTCAGACAAGCCACAGCAGCAGCCAATGAGAGAAACCCAGTGCTCACTCAGCCTGATGCCAGGAAGTTTCCTTGGGCAGGCACCGAATGCCAGTACTCAGCACCCAGACATCTTCACTCGCCATTGGCTTTTTCACTTTGAAACTGCAGCATTTTGTTCACTTTTCCCCAAAAGGGTCGTCACAAGTGTGGAAACCTTTCTGCTTTGCAGCTGAAGAAATGGCAAAGAACACGATGGGCTTTTGAAGGTTATGAAGGGCTGCTGCAATTACCTACAGGGCTGAACATTTGCGGGCAACTTCTCTAGGTTTTTGACAGCAATCCCCTGGGTGCAGGTTTCCGCCCACTGCCCCAAAACCTTTGGTTTCTTATCTGCCAGCACACTGGATATGGAATGTTTCCTTCTCTGTCATCCCAGGGAAGATACAAACATCAGTTCCCGGTCCAGAACTGCACAACTTATCCCCAAGTGGTCCTAGCAGGTCTAAAGCTACCGACATGCTCACCAGAGGTGCTCCATTGACTGTCGTGGAGTTATTCCAATTTCACAAAAATGTAAATAAGTGTATCAAAGATGTTGATTTTCTTGGCAATATTCACGTACAAATACAAAGACTGAATCATTGTACAACACCCCTAGTCTTTCTGTTTCAAGTTTCTCTTACTTATTTCATGTGTCCTGGGATTTCCAGAGCTTCAAGACATTTTGGCTGGGATAGAGTTAATTTTCTTCATAGTAGTTGCTATGAGGCTATATTTTGGATTTGTGCTGGAAACAGTGTTGATAAC
>NW_009235078.1:22821-25262 GCF_000690835.1 Fulmarus glacialis
TGCTTGCGTGCACGGCTTTTGCTTTCCCTATTAAACTGTCTTTATCTCAACCCACGAGTTTTCTCACTTTGACCCTTCCGAGTCTCTCCCCCATCCCACCGGCGGGGAGTGAGCGAGTGGCTGTGTGGGGCTTAGTTGCTGGCTGGGGTTAAACCATGACAACATTTCACTGTGTTCTTACCCTGTTGCTAATTCCCCCTTCTTTTCTCCCTCTCCATTGCTGCTTTCCCACAGCTTTCTCTTCCTTGACTGCCTTATCACTCCCATATTAATCTTTGGCATCACAGATGCTGTAAACATGTCCAAATATTCCCTTATTTCAGGGAATAATTAAAATCATTTCCCTCTGAGATACAAACAGGGGCTCCTTGTTAGTATTTGGTATTATTTTTAATAGCAGTATTAATCTGGAGATGAAAAATTTCCTTAAAAAAACCCCACAGCCTAGAGATCAACTTTGGATAACTCCGAATTTTGAAAGATACAGATCCTTTCCCGCAGAACTAGACAGGTCTTCTGGGGGTGAGAGTGGCTGCACAGCCAGGGCAAGGATGAAGATCTCCCAATATCCCATCTCTGGTAGTGGCCCTCAGCTGGGAAAGGAAAGAGTAGAATAAAAAGGAAAATTGGGAGTGGTATTTTCCCTGGAAACCCCACCCCAGCTCCAACATTTTGCAGTTCAGGAACTTTCTGAGCCAGATGTTTTATTGGTGTCCAACAGCCCTTGGCAGGTCTGTCTCCCTGGGAAGGTACCCAACATCCTCCTCTGTGAATTTATTCTTTCAGGCTCCCCTGCACTCTGGGGCAATTTAATTCCGTGCAATACGGGCAAGCGCTTCTCTGCTGGCACTAAACCTCCATTTCATTGATTGCCCACTCATTCCTGTGTCCTGATGAGTCGCCAGTCCTCCTCCACCTTCATAGTCCATGTGGGTCTGTCCAATCTGAGGAGCCCTGATATCTCTCACCATCTGTGTCTTCTCTCGCTCTTTGAATTGGACCACATTCCTCTTGAGGGTAGGATCCTCCCATCAGGATGCTGGATGGGAGCAAACCCTGGGTTTCACAGAAGCACATTGCTATTTTCTGTTCTGTTTTCCATTCTGTTTCCGATAATTCCTTTCAGGTGCTGGATGGGGAAACTCATCAGAGACATGGCTTCAGAGGCAGTATGTTGTATCCTTTTGGGAATCTCCTTCATTTAACACCAAACTTTTGCCAAATATCAGGTCTGAACCAAACTAACTCCAATTGTTTTGGTCTATACAAGATATCATATGGTAGCCAAAATAAGATTTTGTTTTACTGATGTGAAACCATTGTGTGCAGTCATTGTGGAGCCAGAAGGCATTGCCCCAGGGCTGGGCCACTGTACCAGCGGTACCAACAGATACCCACCTCCCAGAGCTGTCAATGTATGGAGACCCCAAGTCTCCAGGTTTGAGGCACTCATCTGACTTAGGAACAAATCTTGTGTCTTGTTGCTCACAGAAAGTCAATTAAAGGGATCTTGTCTTCTGGGAGCTACCCAGAGGGATGCCTTAAATCAAAAAGGATCATAGACAAGGAGTTGGCCCTTCCTGGAAACAGTAATTACTGGAGGAAGTAGCCCAAGGACAAGCTGCTGCAAACAAGGGGTTCAGGGAGAACCTGAAATGTGGCACAGGCCACCACCCCAAGCTGTGATGATCAGTGGAAAAGGGTTTCTGTCAGGCCAGGAAACAAGTGGGTAAATGCAAAAATGTATCCAAAAGAGAAAGTTTCTGTGGCTCTCGCATGGACGGGGTGCCTACCACAAAGAAGAAATGAAGATGACCTAAGGAGCAGATGTTTGGGAGGAGCTGAAGAAAGTCCTGCAGCAGTTTTTTCTGGTGTTTATCTAGGAGGTCAAATTCTGCTAACAGCAAATCTTTTCCTATCAAGGATATCTGGTTTCATTTCAGCTACAAGTGGGAATCTCATTTAAAAACCCAGAGCAAGTAAATGATAACGAGGCATTTCTGCAAGGAGTACGGAAACCTCGCTTTCCTATTCTGACAACTGGTGGAAAAAATTTGGAATAGTTAAAAAAAGTTCTTCAAAACCTTGGAACTTGTTCCATTAATCCATTAAGAAAAGCTTGGTAACACCTTAGGCTAATTTCTTAGTGTTAGTAATATACGACTATTATAGGACAATGCAAGTAAGTCTCAGTAGTAGACTCTGGTTTATATTTGACTGTGAGTGAGTCTGTACACTATGTGCTAGTACGAACCAATGAAGCACCTCTGTGTTATGATATCTCTTTGGCTAGCTGCTCTGGGGAGATGGTTTTAAATCCCGTTAAATCTTTGTCTATTCCTTTAGAATAGATGTGATATTGGCCATATTTAATGTAAAAAATCTCTCATAGATTTTTTCCTACATGACATCGGTGACAGGACATGACGTTTTCCTACACG
>NW_009235078.1:25275-26162 GCF_000690835.1 Fulmarus glacialis
TTTTTGCACACCCATCTCATGATGAACCATAAATCTCCTCTATCTTCTTCTAACTACAGACTCAAAAGTGTACTTTAAAATTACACTGTGTGAAGATTTTTGAGCAAATATGGTAAAGCCTTTCTTAAAAACAAAGGTAATCCCTCTGAGCCCGCATGGTCTCAGTCATGTTTATTCACCTCTTCCAGCATTATAACTCAATAAATACTGCTATGGCCATGATGAACCATAAATCTCCTCTATCTTCTTCTAACTACAGACTCAAAAGTGTACTTTAAAATTACACTGTGTGAAGATTTTTGAGCAAATATGGTAAAGCCTTTCTTAAAAACAAAGGTAATCCCTCTGAGCCCGCATGGTCTCAGTCATGTTTATTCACCTCTTCCAGCATTATAACTCAATAAATACTGCTATGGCTCAGCTAGGACAGCCACTAAATGTATAGTTTTATGGCTGAGTCTGCTCTCTGATGCTCATTTAATCATGTGTTTTATTGTCAGCTCTTCTCAAACTGTCAAGCATTGTTCCTTATGAGAGAGAGACCTGCTTTCTGTAACACACATCCCCCCTAGTCACACTCATCATTTGGTACCATTGCCTTTCTTTTCTCTAGCCTGTTGATGACATTTATGGCTGTTTTTCCCCAAGAAATAGCATATTTTTAAAACAGGGCCTCTTTTTCACTTTCTAGTGCTTTGGCTCAATGATTTCTCACACGCTAGAAATGGCCCAGCTGATGTCTTGATCTTTACATCCACCCCCATCCAAGAGCCATAAGCAGCAGTGAAAACTCACTGTGTGTACTGGTTTTGCCTTTCTTCAGGAGGCCCCATGGAAAATCCCTTTCCTGCTCTGCTCAATAACACAAACGCAGAAGCCGCAGGGGC
>NW_009235078.1:26187-50114 GCF_000690835.1 Fulmarus glacialis
AGCACCGGGCTCCTGCTCTCCACGCCGGGCCTCTGCCACCCTCCCCGAGCACAGACACTGCCACCGTGGGCAACAAAGCCAGTGCACTGGAGAAACAAGCAAATGTTTTCACATCCATCGGAAGTCTACTACCAGTGGCACGAGACTGCAAACTGATGGTGTGTAAATATGTAGCGGCCTCCGTTGTGCACAGGATTTACTGATGCTGTGGGGCTGTCTGTGTCCATATGAAGCCCCAGAATAGAATAGACTAGACTATTTCAGTTGGAAGGGACCTATAACGATCATCTAGTCCAACTGCCTGAAAAGGGACCAAGTCAAAGCAAGTCCTCTGAGCCTCATCCAAGGAACAGCATACAAAGATCAGGGGGGAGAGATGCCGCCTCAGCGGTTACCAGCCTCATTTAGACCTACCGCGATTCACACAGAAAAATGTTTGACAAGAGGAACCCGGCAAATAACCTGCTTCTTGGACTTTTATGCATTTCCACATACAAATATTTTAAGAAGAACAGTAAAGATTGACTGTTTTTCCTATGCTTTTTCAAACTCAGCAGTTTGTTTCTCCATCAGAAGAAGTCAGCTCAGCAAAACAGAAACCTTTTGTGATTACTCATCCATTCAGCCAACGCTTCCTATGGCAAGCAATAAAGGGAGCTCAGCTCACCTCTCCCATGGATCTCACACAGCACGTCAGGCTATATGGCAAAGCTGAAACAAAGTGCTCTGGCATTGCAGAGATGAAATACCCGACCAGGTTTCGAAAGAAATCCTTAGCTCTTGGCACTTCACTTCCAAAGCTAGTCTGCAAGTAGGTTGTGTCCATCCTGACAAGTCCTGTGATCAGCCAACTGATGGGATGCTAATCAGGGCATACGTATTCACACTTTCTGGGACATGGTGAAACAAAAAACAAAGCAGAAAAAAGCCACTCCTTTCTAGCTAATCACTACGGAACCTCCTGCTGCAGACAACAGAAGATAACAACAACTGTCACATTATCAGTTTAAGAGGAGCAAAATCACTTGAAAAGAGAGTCCTAATACTGCGTTAAGTCACACAGTTTTAATCTCATCACCCATATGCTTTCTAAGTATTCCCCAAAAGCCTAAGTCTTGCTTTAGGCTGCCTGTGCTGCCGAGAATTGCCAAAACTGCTCAGCAAACGGGACGGACGGGAGCGCAGTGAGAAAGCAGAAAGGTGCTTGGAATCGGGAGGCCGGGCTACAATATCACTAGTTCAATCCAGCTGAAGAAAACCCTCTTTTTGAAATCTCACAGAGAGCAATAAATGTGTGTTTCCTGACCTCAGCAGGGGTCTGGCTGAGAGGAGCCCATTTCAGTTGCTGTAGCCATGCGCATCAGCTTTGCAGATTTGCCAGCTCCCTCTGCAAGATGGCCTGTAACGTGTACACATGGTATCTGGCAACAATAATTCAGAGAAAATGAAAAATGCTTCTCATTCATTGCAAACAAATGGGTACAGTGCAATCCCAGGCAAACTTTCCCAAAGCAGGCAGCTTTCTGGATTAAAAAATAAGGGAGTGAAAAGAGAGTGTGGGGGCCCGGGGGGGGACCCCTGACAGGAAACGCGTGGGAACGGTTACTTCAAAGAAGGGAGTAGATATCTAGGAAAAGAGCAAGTTTCCAAATGCAGCCTTTGCTTTCTGCTCTGGAAGAGCAGAGCTCTGCCCGTGGCCAGCATGGGAGCTCGCACGTCCACTGCCAGGGCTGCAAACCATGGCCACCATCAATGCCCTGCTCCCAGCGTGGACCCTTGTCACTCATCGCCACGTGATCCCCAAAACAATTACTTCTTGCATTTTAAAGCCTTGTGACTCTGCAGGTCTGGGCACCTTCTGAGAAATAAACAGGCTTTCATTTACTTCCAGGTTTCTTGCCTGTAGAGGCTTTGTCTGCCGGGGCCTGTGATACCAGCACTCGAGGCCACTGGAAGAGAAAACCCATGGAGAAACTTTAGAGTGCAACCCCAAAGCTCATCTAAACAGGGATGTTCCAGATGAAGACACCAGAGCCATGACAGCGAGTAACTGCTGACACAGCTCAGAGCTGTTCAGCCACACAAAATTTGAGGAAACCAACCTGGCTGTCTCTGCATCCATGCCTTTACTTGATGGTCTTCCTCAGTCTTCTCTGATATAAAATTGGCAACTATTCAGAAAAAGGCTCAGCAACCAGGTGGAGAAATGTATGGCATATATGCCACTGCCAAGTGTGAAAAAGCTACAGCATGCAACATAGGTGAGCAAATAAACCACTTTTATGAAAAATATGATAGGACATTTGATTTGGATTGTATCTGGTGTGAAAGCTAAGGCATATTACTATGTGTGGATAAAATTTAATTCTCACTTTGGCATGCATGTATTTATTTATTTACACATGTTAACAGTGTATACAGTATAGAGTTCATAAATTGTCTTAGCAATAGGACCTCAGTGCAAACATAACCAATTTCATATCCAACAATCAAAATATTAAAATCAATAGCTCATCTGATCGCTCCAAACCAATTGCAAACCGATAGATTCATTGTAGCTTTTAAACCAATGTTAACAGAAACGGTATAAACGTGCTTTCTGAAGGTTTACAGGGAGTAACAGCTGGTGGCAACATCACCTGGGAGTCATGATGGGAGACCTTTGGTTGGGTGCTGTTTTGCTTTCCCTTGTAAAAGCTCTGTTGTGTTTACTTCACTAAAGTTTAACTTGGCTATGATTTCATGACTCCTGAATTCACGCTGCCCCCTGCCCCCCGCGAAGCCATAGAATAGCTAAAGACTCAATAAAGATGAGTGACATCATTAACCCAATACAATAGCTATTCAGATGTACGCTGTGGTCTCCTTACATAATCACCTAATTTTAGCTACTGAGTGAGCCACATACAGTACCACAGTGTATTATGAGCTCTGAATAACTGTCTAATATCCAGATGCTTTTTCCAAGGTTATTTTATTTTCCTGGTTTAAAATTATTTCCCTGTGCAAATCTCAAGGTGTTGTTTTCCCTTAAGCAAACACTCTTTTCAAAACATGTTCAAGGCTTCTGCTGCTCCTGATCACCTTGACACATCATTAGCTGGTCACCGCAGTTGTAATGGTGCTCATTGCACTAATATATGCCACAGGACCTTGGGATTTTATGACTGTCCGTAAGAACAGCCCTAAGAAAATAGTAAGGTGATATAAGCCTTAATTCAAGCACCAGACACACACATGCTCAAGTAAAGGCACCTGGTTTGCTAAAAGTAGCTGTTTCTTGTAGTTTTACAAAATATCTATGAAAATACTTTTTAAACCAGAAATAGTTTTGGGCAAGGACTTCTTGCTACGTGCTACAACGCAGCATCTGCAAACCCTATTCCCTGCAATCAATTAACAGCAGACACATGCATATTTGGTGCCATTTATACGTACAAACTACAGATAAAAATTAAATGTGGTAGCTTAGACTTGCTAGCGGTGGTGTTGGAAATCCCTCAGATGGGTGTTTCACTTTTGAAAAAGAAGTAAGAAATCAGGGCTTTCATTGCAGGAATCCTACGCGCAATTTGCCCCCGGGCGCTGTGCACACCTTCCAGGTAAGTTGTGTATCATGCATACTGCACGTACAGGCTCCACAGATTGCACCACATACAAAACCAATCCAATGATCCTATTTGATCCAATTTATCTTTCTTCAGCTTTTTTGCCTCATATTTTTACATAACTGTGCTCTAGCAATAAGAATCATAGCTTAAAAACACCCCCTATTTCTATAGTGTTTTTCTTCTAAATTACTTAACATACTAAATCTCAGAAGTTATAATTGCTAATTGTTCAGAAGTTCCTGTGCCTGTAGAAACTTATTGAAAAGAGGTTGATGGATTTCTTTGCAATTACAGAAAAGAAAAGATACAAGACTCTCTAGAGTGCTTGTACCAAGGCACTTCATTATGGAGCATGCAGAAGGAGATCACACGTAAAAGCCGACTCGTATGTTATGATCCCAAAAAACACAGTTCTGCTAATCTCCCCCATCCCCGTACTGGACATTTGACTTTCTCTCTCAGCACACTCTCCCTCGCTGCTGCCCAGAGCTGTTCTCCAGCCGGGAGAGCTGGCAGCCGGTCCCCGTCCCTTGTGTAATCAACTAGCTCACCTCAGAGATATGCTCACATTGCACTGGCGCAGACTCACTTCTTCCACTTTGCAGCGCTACGATCTGCAGACAGAACTCTGGCCCAGCTTTCTGTCTAGTTAAAACAAAACTAGTGTCTTTGTGACAATTTCTGGAAAAACAAACATGCTAAAGCCCAAGGAAACATCCTCTGCTGGCTTAAGTAACAGCAGCTCCTTAGCAACTCATTTCCATCAGCAGAAGTGCTGGCTCTTGAACTCCAGTTTGCTCTGCGCTACTGGTGCAGTATTTTTGCTTGTAGTGTTAGTAGGAGTCAAACAAATCATGTTAATGTTGGGAGCTGAATGTGCTGCAGAGGGCAACTAGCTGTGCACAGCTTTCCCCCCTCAACCATCTACTCTATGTCTAATGATAGCATGGTGATTAACAATAAAAATTCTCCATGTGGTAAAAACTGACTGTAAAATTCACTATAAAAAAATCACTTTTAATCAACAGACTAAAAATTAAACCAAAAAGCGAAGCAAACAGGAATGCTGATTGTGCCTTGGGACAAGGAAGACAGTCTAGCTGTCCCACTGGGGTCCTGTCTGTTTGTCTAGGTATTTATAAACAGCATAAGTGAAATAGCAAGGTTTGATTCTGCCCAGGACTGTTGGATTGCAGCCCCTGCATTCATTCCTGCAGGCAGAGGGCCCTACGTTTGAGATTCTGATCATTTTTAATTCGAAAAAACCTGGCTCCCAAGCGGCACAGTGTGATTCAGTAATAAACACCATCAACGCCGAGCCTGGGTTGTGGAGAGCCAGCGCAGTGCCCTCGCTTCCCGAAGGAAGCGAAATGTTCCTCGGCCGCGCGCAGAGAACGGCGTGCCAGGAGGAGCGAGGTAAGGAGCAGAGTGGAGGCAGACAAGCACAAAGCAGAATTAAGTGACATATCAGTCGGGGTATGTTTCCAAAGGAGCCATTTCAACCGGAATTGCCAGTGTGATGTGCCCACAACCTGAAGGATTCAGCTTCTCATGAGAACCAAACGGCTGCTGATGCGGTTACACGGTGCTGTTTGTAACTAGCTCGGTTACAGGCACAAACCCAAGTTAGAGTACAACCACAAGGTATGAGTATTTCCCTGGTTTGAAAAGATGTCTTACAGACTTCCCTGCAGCAGAGACAGGCTGGTAAAGAGCACCAAAGGGACACTGACATAGCTGAACTGTATTCCTAGATCTGCCACTAATCTGACTTTGATTAACTCTCCTCATCTTGTATTTCTGTTTCTTCAATCCTGCAGTAGTAGTTGGTTTTCCCATTTAGATTCTTAGAGCTGATGATACCATCTCTGATCACAAGTTTGAGAAGCACCTAACAGAATAAAAGCCTGAACTTGAACACGGATTCTTGTAGCACAGCAAAAAAGAAAGGTGGGAAGTGGGGATACTCTCTAGAATTTGATGAAGTTATTTCCACCCCACCCTCCAAAGAAAAAGAAAAACTTGTAACAACTTCTCTTACAAAACTGTTTAAACTCTGTTGTATGTCAGAGTAGGACACTATGCTGGACAGTAAAACAAGAGGTTAAAAGAAACAGAAAGTATATATACCACTGTGATACTTACCTCATTTCAGAACTAAACCTTCCCTTTTATTTTTTTAGTGTAAACATGAGTTAAAAGCCAGTAAAAATTAACAAAAAAATCCTACAAATGGACATTTTATAGAGCCTCAACGAGAAAGATTATCACCTTGTGAACAGCAAAATGTCTCACTGCATTTGGCAATGACAGCTGTCATCTTCATTGAAACCTTCTTTCTTGCATTACAGGATGATTTTACAATGTTTTCGGAAAACATTATGGAACCTTTGGAAGTTGACTGATTAATTTTTTTATGACCATGGGCTGTGATGCATGGGTGTGCATCATCTTCATCCCTCACCTTCATCTTCCAACTGGCCTGGGGTGCCCATCTGCCAGCCACACCACTCCTGGAAAGGTTTCCTAAAAAAGCGTCGGTGCAATAGGATCCCACAAGCCTGAACTTCAGAGCTGAGGGTAACTAAAAATGGGTGCCTCAGCACTGGGGAAAATTTCACCAAGAAGATAATTTTCAGCACCATGTCAGTCTAACTCTCTCCTCTTTTTTAAATTTATTTTTCTTTTTCCATTTTGTGGCTCTCTGGGCTCTCTGGGCATTGTTCCATTCTGCAAAAGGTTAATATCAGTGTTTTGCCTAAGCGTACCCCAATTGGGGTGAGGGAGACTCACATGTCTCTGAGTAAAATACTTACCTCAGATTCTTCCACTTACTCCTTCATTGGCTGTGCCTCTCATTGATTACATGGCCAGCTTCAGTTTCTCTGGTCCCCTGCATTTCACCCAAGATACTGCTCAGTTAAGGTAAGTATCCCCCAAGATAACTGCTCATCCACACAGTTAATGCACCACTTGAGATAGATACATAGCATGTTACTTCCTGGGCATGATTCCCTGCATAGCATGTCCCTATCAATAAAGGACACAATATATGTATGCATATATGTGTATACAAATGGTTGTCACATTAAAGACAAAGCTGATTTTAGTTACTTTAGCATGTGACCTCTTAATCTGCAAGAAGATTATAGTGTGAACCATCAGATTTTGTCACATATTTTTTGTCAGTGTAACACAGAACACTCCTTTCAGAATAATTTTCTAGGCAATCCTTAGCATTCAAGGATAATCTGCCTCCTGGTAGTCACCAGTAGTGGTGCCACTGCAGGATAAGGAAGAGCCTCCTGTGAATCAGGAGCCTGCTGGGCTGCCGTTGTCCAAACACCAAATTTTACGAGGATCATGGATCTGGAAGTTAAGCACAGGCTGTTTAGTAAATTAACAAACCAGGAAGTATTTTCCACCTTACTACATATGGACAATTTATAATGGGCTGGCAAGTGCAGTATCAGGTTTATTTTTGCATTATCATATTTCTTCAACATGTATTTCCTTGAAATCTCTATATACTGTTTACCGGGGGGGGGGGCGGGAAAGGCAGGAATCAAACCCCAAAATGTTTAAAGGCTGTTTTTACAAGTGAAAAAAGTCTGTGTCAACAATTCAACATTCATCAGAAACTCTAAAACAGAGCACCTGAAGCACATCCGTAAGGATAACAGCATGACTGGGAAGAGATCAGCAGAATTGCTTTCTGAAATGTGAAAATTTCCAAACTAGAGAGACCTAAAATGTCTCCCATCTTCCTGCAACTTCCCTTGAAAACTCTAGGACTTTAAGGATGCAGGAGAGTGAAAGCAAGTTTTTAAAGCTGACAGGAGATAAGAGTTTTGCCTCTCAGAGAGCCAGCTAAATTTGCAAGACGGCAAACAGAAAGGAGCACTTTTAACTTGTAGTACACATGGCATCAGCATCTGGTGCTAGCAAAAGGAGACCCCTCTATGCTGTATTTACCAAGACAATTTTCAGACGAAAGCCATCCCAACCACTTTTGTACTCCTCAGCGGCTGCGAGACAGAACATGCTTCGTTCCCAGACCGGGTGTCACTCAAGCTGCTTAGTCAGGAGCAATCCTTTTGGCAAAAGCTCCATGTGCATTTTTTTGTCTGCCTTGTCAGAGGAAAACACAGAAACACAAACTGCCATCCACCAACTCTGGTGTAGCTGAGAGTCATCCCACCACAGAGGAAAAAATAATCTGCATTTTGAATTATTGCTTTCCAGATGTATTATCTTGCATTTGTCAGGGTGACTCCTTGTTACTTCCTGCTTCTCTTTTTTCAATGGTGTTTGCAGTATTCATCTGCATCATCTGTTAATTTCATTAACATCCTGTTTAATGATCTGGAAGGGGGTAGTTTAAAATTATGTTACATAAAACCGGACATAAACTCCCTATTCCTGCAGCATCCCACCGATCACCTCCCACTCATCTCTGTGCCCTATTATTTATCATGACCTGTTTCCTCATCTTCTGCAAGAGCTCACACTGTGTTCGTATGACACGCCATTTTCAGGTGAAAATTCCTGCGTCACCAGGCCTTAGTTTCTTAGTCTGGGATTGCTTCCGGTTTTCCTTTGACTGCTACATTGTGCCTTTAAGGATTTAATTAGATTTCTCTGAATCATTACGATACAACACGGTTTTGCCCCAATTCTGTTATGCACTAGTAAGCTATGGGGACGTGGCTATAGGCACTTTATTGTTACAAATTATAGTGGTATTGCTGTAACAAACTGGAAACTTTATATTCTCCCAAAAAATATTATAATAAATGTATGCTTTTACTATTAAGTCAGCCACTTAATTAAAAAATATATCAAGACACATTGAAATTATTCTATGAATAATCGAGGAGATCTTACTGGAAAATGCCATAAAAACTTAGAGCGGTTGTTGGTAACATTGCTTGCAAAGACTATTTTGAAGATGCTGACCTCTCTCTTATAATTAATAAGTTAGATAATTTTAAATGAAGAGCAACTGCAAACTACACACCAACTTCATCACAGAGTGGCTCCCTTTGCTGATGCTACAAGTCATAGTGTTTGCAAACAAACTTCAGATTTTCTAAGAGATGTCTTTTACTAGGATCACTTGCAGACTCCTAAGTTTCAGAGTCCTTTGTTTGCATAACCATTGCAAACTTGGGTTTCACTGCACTAGAGAGGTGCCACCAAGTGACCAGGGAAGTGAATAATACAAAAAAAGGATAGTCCCCAAGCAGCACAGAACGGCTGCACTACAACTTGTGCAGTTTACGTGGGATGAAGAAGCATACCGATATACAAGGCCACCAGAAGCAATACTACTACAGAAAAGTCTGCATAACAATACAGTTAAAATTGTTATACACGCAATCCCTCGTAGGTACCCCTTCTCACCCATCTGCCATCCCTCTGGGTCCTAAGCTGATGGCTTGAGTCTGAGGGGCAATGGGGGAGATGGGTGTTGTGACAAGTTGTTAGCATCCCTAGCTCTTTGCCAGGAGATTGATGTTGATGGCGGGGATTTCTTCCTCCTCACTCTACAATCTGCATGGGATTATTTTTATACATTTTGCAAGACATAGTAAAACCCCTTGCTCTTTCTTTGCTGCTCTGTAGTTCCACGTTATGGTCAGATTTACTATATATGGCCTGCTTTATATTTGTTAGATACTTGATTTTTTCCTCTTTGCGATCCCTAAAAACAGCTTATCCAGCTTCCAAAGTTGCATTCTCTGAATGACCAGTAATTACCGCTGGCGAGTTCCTATTAGCCCCAGGGCTGCTGGTATAGTCCTGTGTCCAACCTTCAAAGCCTCTGCTATCACCCCCTGCCTGTACTCCTCTATACTGCATTTTAATTCTAGGGTCATTAATAATTCATTCGACACAGAACACACACATGGAATTACTACTTACCAGTTACAAAGCCACGAATGATAACATGAGTTTCCCCACCATTGTACAAAGCTAAGCAAAACCTTAAACAAACGAAGCAGTGGTCACCTGGTTGTTAGACAGCAGCTAAAGAAGCTCAGACAAAGCTGCAGGCAGCCCAAGACAGGTCCAAACCCAGGCAAGTCCTGAGGCCTCTTAGCGTAATACAAAACCTTGGCCTGTTACTAGCAATGGCAACTCCGTATTAAAAGGGATCTGAGGCTGCACAACAGATCCACAGAATCAAGCTAAGTAACACGGGACAGGGATGGATGAGAAACGCAGGTGCACACTCTGCAGAAATCAAGGAGAAACAGGAAGAGACAATTTCCAGTCTAGGAACAAAGGTGCCCCTGAGGATGCGAAAAACAGAGATACTGGGTGGTCAGTGGCACGCAAGGAATAGAAGTACAGGCAGTGCCTGAAGACAGAGACTTCCAGAGATCTCTTACAAGCTCCGAGTTCCTCAGCATTTGAGCACTATGGAAACCTGCAGCACACTAAGTGTCACCTAATACCTGCAAGCTAAGTGTCATGTACGCTCTTATGTTCTTAAATCAGCTGCAATGCAGTCCCAGTGATCTTGACAAGCATTAGTAAGGGGCTAGAAAAATGCCTGAAGATGATGATTTTCAGTAAAATGTTCCTGAGGCCACTGGAAGAGCAAAAGCTGTGGAACAAGAAACATTGCTGCTTCCATCATGCTTGGAGTTTCAGGAAGTCCATGTGTGGGCAACAGAGTCACCACAAGCATGGCAACCACAGATCTCATTGCAGTACCACAGCTCTTGGCAGGTGTGAATGTTGGAATTCAATCCTAGGATTGGAATAGTGGGCTTAAATTGTTGCAAGAATGTTTTTCTTACAGATTATGAAAAATTTTCTACTGCTAAGAAGAATGAAGCGTTGGAACAGATTGTTTAGGGAGATTGTGCAGTGTCTACCATGGGAGCATTTAAAAAGCTCATTCAATAAACATGCCAGAACTGGTTCAGGTATAGCTGTAACGTGAGTCAAGGATGGACTATGTAACTTCTCAAGGACCCATCTAGTCCAGTTTTATCTACTGCAGGTATTCATCTGTTTGCATCTACTATTTCATGATAAAACAAGGAAAAAGGCCAGAGCCTGCAGGAATACTTTTTTGAAAGAGTAAGAAAAATCGTTAAGTACTAGCCCTGACACACAACACCCCTGCATGATAGATAAGGCAAAAAAAAAAAAAAAAAAAAAAAAAAAGACTTATTGGCTAGGCTTTCTGAATCAGTCTTCTTTTGAGTCATCTCTCAGAGTACAAGATGAACATACTGTCTGATCATCAGCCATTAAAAGAAATCATAAAGGCACTCAAGCAACACATAGGTTACGGAGATTCCAACAAGCTGATCTGAGTATAAGGCACTGCTGCCAAAGTGGGAGACTGTCAGCATGCTCCAATATCTTTGCAGATATTTCTCTGAAAAATATCTTGTGTTTCAGAGCTATCCAGACTGCATGAAGCAATTAGATACCGGAGTCCCAGAGGATGGATGAAGTGCATATTATATACAAAATCGTGTTTAAATGGGATTAGCCAAAAATCCTAGCAGATTTAAAAACTGATGTAATAAGATGTGTCTATGCTTCAACACTAGGGAAGCATAAGGACACCTCTGCTAGCCAACTATCCAACTCTTCATTTACATGTATGCATGAACAGTTCAACAGATGAGAAGAGCTTAGGGATCAACAACAGGGGACAGAACATCATGAAATCCTAGCCTACCTGTGGTAAAAAGTCAGAACAAGCCTGCTTATTTTTAATGAGGGTAACTGTAGGACTTTCAGTAAGTTCTCATTGCTGAAAGGCAGGCTAGGAGGACATACAGGCATTTAATATGACGAGGAAATAGAAGAGGGATTTTGCAATACTATTGTGACTAACAGGCCACATCAAAATTCAAATGACTCAGTATTAAAGGAGGATGTGAGCTACAAATGTCTCAAGCTGGACACCCCCAAAGGCATCAGAGGTCAAAGAAACTAACGGATAATGATCTAACCAAGAGGATGGCACTTTGGCTCAGCAATGCCACTCATTGCAAAATGCTCCTCAGGGTCCAGCACGAGATCGAACTGATAGGATAAGGATTCATGGTTTTTCTTCCCATAATACATATTTTCTATAGCCGAACAGCGAAAAGGCAGGCGTGACAAAGAACACCAAACTAGGCATGTAATTATAAGCAATGAGCCAATGACTGGAGGCCTCTGGGCACAAATTCACAATTCTTGCTATCAATCACAAAAATCAGAGGCAAAAGTATCATCTTCAGTAAATTACAGGTCATAGGAAGTAGACCAGAGAGGAACTTAAACAATCATAAAGTAGTTGCAAACAGCCAGAGGAAAAGCGCCAGGACTCTTAAGACAGCTTCAGCAATCTTCTCACCTGTTGCGGAAGACTTTAAAAATAAGATAGGACAAAGGTATAAGGAGGATAGGAAAAGACAAAGGACTACAGAATCAAATTAAGACCTCCATACCCGCAGCAGCAACACAAACGAAGAATGGGAAACCGGGCTGACCACTAGCTGGTGGGCTACAACGATCTGGCAGGAAAAGCATTGGTCCTGTGGACAGGCATGTAGTACTTAACAGCTGGTGTTAAGTAATCGTTAGCACAAAGGACAAAAGACCATAAATTGCTATAATGAAACATCTAGAAGCTGCACAGAACCTGGAGGGAAAAATCCAGGTTTGGAAAAAGCACCGTGGAAGCCCTTCTGCATGCCAAAATGCTAGTGATGATTGTGGCACCTCTGTAAGCAATATTCTAAGGAAGCAAGCAAACAAAAAAAGCCCACCTTGTTTCAGAAATATGGAAACAAAAGCCCATCTGGACTCTGGCCACATTAACACTAAATATGGACCCAGGGAGAACCAAGATTACAACTTGGCAATTACTAAAACCTAGGTCCTTCGTGAAGTTTAAAAGAAAATTAGGTTCATAAAAAATTAATACAATTATAGTTTCTAATATTCCAGTTTACATGTAAAGTTCCATCTTTCATACCAAATATTTAATCATATTAATATTTTTAACGTTAAGATTTTTCCCTGGACAATTCAAAGGGTAGAGTCAGAGTTTGCTGTCCCAAGCATGGTTAAGCAGACTGTTCATATTTCCTTCCTGACTGGGTTAACTCTTACCATTGAGCTGTTCAAGATCAAAAAACTGCTTTTAAAAATGCGTTAAGATTTGCCTTGTTGGTGAGCATGCCTGAAAATCCAGTGTAAGGACTATGGCAAATAAACCAAACCAAGAGTTAAAGTATAAGTATAATTTAAGTTAGTTCTAAATCTTTTTAATACATATCTGCACAGGCACTGTTTTAAATTCTAGGCTGCTAGAACAGTCATTCAAGACAATTAATCACTGTAAGTAACAATGACGAACTCAAAGAAATTCTAACAGAACTTTTGCAGGGTTCACTTACAGAACTCATTCTTCTAAGAATAAGGAAACAAGATCTAGCTGATATGAATAAATAACATAAAAGGAGAAGCTCCCCTCAAGCTCAGAGAACAGCTGCAACATTTTTCCTCATCTGCCTTTCCCTGCAGCTCTGCTCCCTAAGCTACACTGCCCCAGTGAACAACTAACAATAGAAATTATAAACTGTTAATATTCAGCCTAAAACCAAGGACAGATTAATCCTTTAAAAATCTTATTCAAGATTTTATAGAAATGTATTTGAAAAGACTTTATTTTGTAGTGGATTATTTGGATGAAAAAAAGACAAAAAATAGCCTTAAATGAAACAATGCCATGTAACGTTTATTTGCTGAGGGAGACATTGCAGAGGGAGGTCTTTAGCAGGTCTTGTTAACAACCGCTGCTCTTCATCTTGTTTTTCTCCTCCATTTACTATCCACCTAGGTATTAAGTCCTTCATTCTACATATTACAGCTGCAATTGTAAATTAAGCATTGATTTGCTGTTCTACATAAGTATGTACTGAAATATTTTTACAAGGAACAAAGTCAAGTTGTGGATTATTTAGTGAGGTTCCACTCCTACTGAAAGACTACACTGACTGAAAGCAGTGGAAATACTTTGTTGTGGGAATGTTAAGCCAATGCTCATTACACCTTTTGAAGTCAGGCTGACTTTTCCCTAAAGTATAAAAATGATAACTGAAAAAGAAAGATAAGCTTGGAAAAGGAAATCATACAATGAAATAGTGATGCAGAACAATGCTTAAAAAAAAAAAAAATTAAGCTCTGCTGACTATCAGGACCACATGCTTGCAGTTAGGAAAGTGATTAAGTGCTTTGCTAAATATAGCCTTAAAATATGCCTTCAGAATCTATTCATAATTAAGAAAGCTTGATTGTTTATGATGTCTATAACTCTCTACTCTTAGTGGAAATGCAGAGTGCCTGCTATATTGTATATTATTATAATCACAATACTTAGCATATTGTGTATTATTTCAATCACAATATAAATGCCTAAAGCTAACATAGGTTCCTTTCTCCTTCTCTAAAGGACATTAGTTTTAAATCTGTCCTTCGCTTTATGACATACAGAATTGCAATTTTGTGTTGAAGAATGAAAACTTTCAATATTTAAAAAACTACTTGAGTATCAGTCTTTAGAGTGTGTGAGGCAGGATATACATAATTCAGGCACACAAAGTCAATAGATACAAAGACGTGGTAATAAATACACAGCTCTGCTCTATCCTAACACTTATCAATACAAACTAATAGGGATAGGAAGCCTGAACAAAATTCTGCATCAACTAGGCAATAAGTATGTTATTTTTATTAAATCAAAACATATAATTGTCCATTCCAATGTCACATTGTTGAAAAATAAAACCTTTATAAAATACTAGTGAGTTACTACACATACTTAAAAGGAACATCATTCAAATAAGGATAGACATTAGAAAACATGTTTTCCAAAATTCACACAGAAGTGTGAACTAAACTGGAATTTGTGTGAACACACAAATGAACTAAACTGGATTATTCCACATTAATTAATCTAAATAAACGTGTAAACTTTGTTACACTTGTAACGAAGGGGGTAATTTGTTAGATCTTAACTAGAAAAAATAAAAAGGAGTCTAAGAAACTGTATTATTTTATTTATATACTTAAAATCATTGAACACTGTCATGACACAGCATTTGTAAAGTTGGCAGTAATTAAAAAAACATTTGGCAATATAATGAATTCCCTAGAGTTCTATTTATAAAGAAATATTTTTCACTTAAATCATGAAGCTAAATAACTGACACAGAGAGGAGTTCTTTGCACAGTGTAATTCAATCCTTACTACAAAATTCAATGTGGGAATACAATCCAGTGTAATACAACAATCCCTTTTTACACTGCAGCAAGTTTTATGAACTGAAGGAATTTTTGCTTTCAAATTTTGATCCACTACCCAAAATAAAGAAATAAATGCTGCACTTTGTTTCAAATGCACTAAAATTATTCTTTAAACTAAATTTTTCAAATTTTACGTTTTTTCCACTCTGGCTTGTCTGTTTCATCGTCTTCTGGTTCCACTTCTGCAAAAACTGTTTTTGGCTGCGTTCTAGAAAACATTAAAAAGATTAAAATAGTGGTCAGACTACAATTCTGTATCAGAAACTATATTAGACATGCACTAGACACAAATGATGTCCCTTCTATACTTAATAAAAGAGCATCCTAGACTTGCCCATTTTTCATTTTCAACATAAACCTATCAAGTAACCTTCCAAGAACTGAAGAAACTTGCAGCTCTCAGGCAAAGAACAAGCATAACAAACACACATCTTTTGCAAGTATTATTTCCCCATCAGCTCGCAATCATTATCTGTGTATTCCATGAATAAAATTAAGACAGAAGAGAGGAACAAATCTATTTAATACAATGCTAGAAAAATGGAGCCACAGGTCTTCTCCCACTGTGAGATCGGGATTCCATGATTTTTAAAAAAGAAACCTCCATTTTGATACACTGTAGCATGACAGCAGCCAGTAAGTGGAAACAGAACAGCTGAGCCAGGTTTCTGGCTTTGCCTATGCATGAAAAAACCAGCTTCTCCTCCAGAGACTCTATCCAGCACCACCGTAACGTAAAAAAACTAATCATCTTCATATGAGAACACAGCGTATCCTACAGTCAAGCTTGATGGTATCTATTCCTCCACTGTTTACTTGTATTTTAAATAACACTTAAACTTTATAAAAATAATTATTGATTGCTTTTTAAACGAACACAGTATCAAGCAGCATTTCAATAAACTGTCTGGACATTCAGTTCCCCTGTTCTATGCTTTAATCACCGCATGGTCCCCTTTTCCAACCTAATTCTCAGCACAATCACCGCAGTGCTGAAACTACTGGTTTTCTGATGATGGCTGTGCTCGACTTCTCTTTACAACAGACACAACAAAGTATAAAACGCAGCCAAGGCAGTCATCACCTCATTAATGTATTAACTAATGTTTTTATAGCAGTCTAAGGACATGAAGCACTATCATTATAACAACTGTTATTTGGCAGACTCTACAAAATGCATAAACCTTAACAAAATTGCATCTGCCTTACTTAACACAATAGGCATCATTCAATATTGCCACTGACTTTGAAGAGTAATAGCAAGCCATCAGCTATTAAAGAGCAGGATTCTCCACTTTTTAAATATGTGGCACAAAGCAGATTTAAAGTCACCAAAACTAGTCAAAGACAATTTCCCTTATATACAGGATCTCTCTATCAGCCTGCCTTCTCCTCCATCCTCCAAACTTGCCATGCAGGTAAGGAGTATACTAAGATGTTCCAGATATGGTCCTACTGCGGGACTCTATTGGTCCCTGGGTGCAGGCTGTATGTTGTCTCATTATACCTAAGCAGACCTTGTACCCAGATGAGGACCTACACTACTGGAAGTGAGATGAGTCATTCAGCTCTCCATGGAAAACAGAACTAAGATTAAAAAAAATTTTCCCATTTAAAAATTTCATCAGAATATTGTTACATAAACTCTACTTAATCAATCACCGAAGGAGAATTTAAAAAAAAAAAAAAAAAAAAATCAACATTCAATACAAAACAGACACCAAGGATGAAGGCTTTATTGTCTGAAATACTGGATTTTGTTAGCTGCTGAAGAGGTGGAATGTATGGAATCTTCTTCTCTTTTTTCAAAACATATTGACGGAAGTTTATTTAGCCCATTTTAGCAGCGTACCTTCCTTTTAGCTCAATAGACGAAAGGTATCTAAACGCCATATAGGATCACATCAGGTCAGTATTGAGACGCTTGTTAGTAAAGCACAACTAATCAAGTGTAAACCTATCATTTCTGACCACAAAACCTGCCACTGTCATAATCTTGGTTAGAAACTTCCAACCAAGAAGGATGACTTAATTTGTGAAACAAGCAGCAGAACCTACGTGTTTTTCAGGATAGGAGTGGCACAGAGAAAAGTTACAGACTTCAGCTAATGCAAGTATGCCGCCAAGTCCAGGAAAGCTGGGGTGGGGGGGGGCTGGGAAAAAAAAAAAGAAAATGTAGTATAATCTAGCAGTAACCAGCAAAAGCAAAACATACAGAGAAAATCAAGTCTGCTTGCTATTTCGTTTTTTAAAATTAGCATGAAATGGCTGTAGCCTTAGCTCAGCTGAAATGTAAATTGTTCCACCTCCACAAGCTACACAGCAGTAACTGGGGCACCTAGGGCGATGCATATGCCTGACCACTTTAAAGACATAAGCATAGAAAACACTGTTTTTGTTATAGCATTATCAGCAGTGATCATTTAATTTAAACACAAATTGTTCTGCTTGGTAACTGCACTAGAGATTGCTAGTGTAGTAGGGAGTTTGCTGCATGATTAATATTTATACAAAAACTATCAAAACGGGTTTACTACTTCAAAATATTTTTATTTCTGAGGACTAAATAATACATGTGGAAAGCTGTGTTCTTCTTCCCCACCAACTTTCTCAATTTTATTTACCCTTGACTTTGGGGGTTGACTTCAGTTAAGGATTTTCAGTTAGGGATCTGCTTGGCAGATCCCATGGGAGACTGCCATGGAGGGCAAAGGGACCCAGAAGAGCTGGTTGATCTTTGAGGACAACCTCCTCAAAACACATTCCATCCTGTGTGCAGAAGGTGAAGTCTGGCAGAAGCCTGGTATGGATGCGCAAGAGTCTCCTGACTGAGATAAACCCCAAACCCCAAAAAGGAAGAACACAGAGGAAGGAGGGACAGCCTTAGCCAAGAGGAATTATGTGAACATGTAGGAACGGAGTTAGGAAAGCCAAAGTTCAGCTGCAGTTGAAACTGGAAAGAACAGTGAAAGGCAACACTAAGGGCTTCTATAGCTACACTAACAGCCAAAGGAATGCTAAGGAAAACATGCTCAATGGGGCAGGTAACCCACTAACGTAGGATATGGAAAAGGTCAAGATACTTGGTGCTTTTTTTTTTTTCCCTCCATTTTCCCTGAGAAGGTCTGTCCTCAGGCCTCTGAGGACTCCTACACTACCAGCAGAGCCTTTGGGAGGGAGTGAGACAGTACTGACAGAAGAGAAAGACAGAGACAGGGAGTACGTAGCTCATTGGACATACACAAATCCATGAGATCAGATGGGATGGATCCAAAGGTACTGAGGGAGCTGGCCAATGTCATTGCAAGGGCACTCTATCACCTTTGAGCGGTCATGGTGATCGGGGGAGGCTCTCGATGACTAGAAAAGGCAAACATCATCATCTTTATGAAGGGCACAAGGAGGATTTGGGAAACTATAGGATGGTCTACCTAACCTCAGTCCCTGAGAAAGCTACGGAACAAACCCCCATGGAAGGCATTTCCAGGCACGTGAAGAACAAGAAGGTGATTGGGAACAGCCAGCATGAATTTAGCAAGTGCATATTATGCCTGCCAACCAGATTGCTGTAGCAGGCTGCCCAGAGAGGTGTTGTGGAACCTCCATCCTTGAGGATATTCAAACTTGGCTGGACAAGTCCCCGAACAGCCTGAATCTAATTAGACCTGATCAGCCTGATATAAGAAAACATGCTTTAAGCAGGAGGTTGGACTATATGATTTCTGGAGGTCCCTTCCTACCTAAATTATTCTATGATCCTGTGTCTCCACATGACTGTCAGCTGAAACCAGTATCTCATACACTGACAAATGCATTCCTATTGTGGGTTACACTAACAGGCTGCAAACAAAAACAGGAAAACAAACTAAGATGATTTATTCATACTGCGTGCTTCTCTTTATTTCAGTGGTTTTCAATTCTGATATCCATACCCCTAAAAAAACTTCCAGGGGCCACGCAGACTGCTTCAGAGTCACCATAATCCCTCTGGTTATGGGTTGTTTTTCTTAGTTACCTTTCAGGGATAAAAGCAGCTCATTGACATCTGAGGTTCATAGACTAGCAGCTAAAAAAATACTGCTACATCTAAACCAGCTGGAGATGACAATTGCGTATCACAGCATGTGACTCATGTCGCAGTAACTTTTGAAATTTGTGTTTATATTGCACTGAAACAAAGAAAAAAAGACGACCTTCAAGCATGCTTGGAAACCAGAATAATGTCATAAAGGCTACTTCCAGACTGAAAAATGAAGGTTTTCAGCATCAGGCCCCTTTGTATTCCTTACCCCACCAACCAGCCTGCCTCTTCTCTGAATCTCAGTGGCTTCCCTCTCAAAATTACCAATTTCCAAAAAAGATTTAAATATACCAACACGTGCCAAAAAAATCACTGTTTCAGAACATTCTGTTCAGTCCTGCTTCTTCAACTGAAGATACCCGAGCCACTGCGTAACTAACGCCTTGCACGCTGGTACTGCCATTGCGAAGTTCAGTGAACACAGCACAGCTACAGGCTCTTGCTTCAAGTCGTTCCCTTTTGCCTGCGACAAGCAGCAACGACAAAGACAGCAGAATAGGGGCAACATCACAGAAATGAAAGGTGTTTTCTAAGAACTCCGGTCTATCTTGGTGGGGAGGGAAATTTCACCCTCACCTTCCCTATGGTACGGAAGAGAGCTACATCTGGGCCTGATTAGGCCCTCAGCTTCAGTGCTTAGTAATTCAAAAAAGAGGGACATCTGAAGTCATTATAGCATCTCTGTACAGCTGTGTTAAAACAAACAGCTCACAAAGAATGTAATTTTCAAACATTTACAACCGATGCCTCAAGTTCCTTTCCTGTAGTTCTTTACTTGAAATCTTCAATCTGTCCTTTCCTTTCACTCCACTGGAATGGCTCTTGCCAAGGTCTCTAACAAGCTTTTTCCTGAAAAATCTCAAGATCTTTTCTTTCTCCTCATCCATTATGACTTTTCTGCTGTGTTGATCACATCTTTTTTGACACTTTGTTCACACTGGGCTTCTGTGACATGTCATCTGGTTCAGCATGTACTTCTTATCATCCCCAGTATCCTTTTCAGCAGCATCTGTTTTTTCACCCATTCTTTTGCCTTTTACATACTCCTCCCTCCTTCTCTGGCTCAAATTTTAGGAGAAACAGAAAGGTCAGGCTAATGATAATAAGCTTGAAAAAATTTTCAAGTGATAAATAATGCAAATTACTTTTTGGCTTTAAGAATAAATTAGGCACCTTTAAATCCAACAAAAAGGAAGTATTTTTACATGTAATATACAAACTAACAGCAAAAGTAATCTTGCAGGTATTTCTTACAAGAATTATTGAAGTGAAAATACAATTAAAAAACCATGAAATCAGTTATCTGACTTAGAATGATCTAATCAGTATGAATCGGGACCAGACGAACTCTAACACAATCATCACAATCAGACTTATGAAAACTCTGACCAACCAGAAAAAGAGTGTTTCTTAGTCTTCTCAGTCTAAAATTATTTAAGAACCATCACTGAAGAAAATTAAGTAACTATAGTTTCCTCAGACATTTTCTTAAGAAGGAGAATGAAAAGCTGTAAGTGAATAACCATCCATTAGACAACACAAAAACAAAAGCCTTGTCAAAGAAGAGAGAGATCAAGTGGATAGTTTTATACCATACTTAAGTGAAAATTTACTACAAGAAATGTGGAAAAACTGATGGTGGAGAAATAAAGTAGTAAAAAAAAAACCACCACTATTTTAAAAAATGAAACATACTGGATGTATTTTTTTTAGGTCTTAAGACAGTATGTATCAGAATATCACCTTTCCTAACTCCATAGCATATCTTATGCTATAGCTAAAGCAGCCAGCTTCCCTAGGTTTGTATACTGCTCGTTATTATGAACTCCTGATTTTAACAGGACCACCAGGGACACTCTTACAATCCAATATTATGTGATAATTTATATCAGTTACTTGTAATTTGCATATTTTATTAAAAATGCACCTGTAAGATGCTTTACATACAGGGTAAATATACATGCCCTGTAAAGTCAGATACAGGATATAATAAACACAGCTTTCTATATTATCTCTATGTGCAGGCAAGCAGCTAATGAAACCTATGACTGCCATTGGTCTGCAGCTGTTAATATAGACCTCCATTTCTGAAAATTAAGAACATAACACAATTATAAAGAAAGTTTTTGCATTTCAGTGTCTTAGCTCATAATAATAATAGCAATTATTATTATTATTATTATTTAAATGCGCTTTGCATAGAATACATCTTAAAGTCAAGCTTTTAAAGCAAGGATAACAGCATTTTCACTGGCATGAGATGTATCAGCTGAGAAAACCATCAAGGCACCATGCTGTTGGCTGCAGTCCAATTCCCCCACATACGTGTCACCGTCTGGTGTGTAAGTTAATAGCAGTCTGGACTTGCATCCTCCCCACTTCTCAGCCAGCTCTCTTCTTCCCCTGCAGCTACATCTTTAACAAGAAACTGTAATGAGATCTGCCCACCTGACATAGTAAGCCTTCTGTAATACAGCTATGTTTTAAAACCTTCACGTCTACTACATCGCAGGTATCAGAGATGAAACTTAATATACAATCAGTGAAGGTACTGAGCCAAAAATACAGTGAGGTATCTATCTACCTGATGGAATGTGCGATTGTATTTACTTTTGAGAATGGATAGTTGCATATCTCAAATAAAACCAGGTGCCTACACATTCAAAGTAAATTTCATCTCTAGCAAACATGAACTCTCAAACAACTAAAAATCCATGTTTAGCATATTCATTACAACATATTCATAACAACTGTTACACAATCAGGCTTTCAAATATTCCTTCTTTGGTACCAAGGGTGATTATAATCCATTGATTTGATATACAACATCAAATGCCACACTTATTAATTACCCAGTCAAAGCCAGGCTGGGTCTCCAGCTGCTGTGGAACAGCTATTCAGTTATCCTTGTGAACATGTGGGTCAAGTCAGAAAACAAGTGTCATCCCTAGAAACAGCTATGATTCTTACTATATTTTGAGTTTCTGGAAAGAGATGGTGATTATTTCACTAACAAAGAAAGTACAGTCAGTAAAGTACTAACGAACGTACAGCCTAGGAGATAAAACACTGGGGTGCAAACAAGAAAAAAGAGTTTGTTATTGGCACACTTCTGTGCAGACTATTTCATTTCTTCAAAACCTTTTCCTTATGCATTTGGAAAATACTACTTACACTAGATAAATTATTTTGTGTAACAAAAACATCAATGATAATAACAAAATGTGAAAATTTTAGTAATTTCTAAAGTGGTAGTTTCTGTTCATTAGTATGAGATGCATTTATTTAGTATCTATTTTGGTACTATTGTGAATGTATTTATTTAATGGTTTGAATTGTATTTATTTTTAGAAGAAAAAAATCTTTGGTAGAAAGCATTCTAGAAGCATATTGCACAGTCTTCATTGTAATACATACTCACACATACAATTTAAACTGAGTAAGTTACCACCCGTGGGATTACCGAGATTTTTACTACCGTAATCTTGAGGAGGCTCTTTAATTTATGTAACAACAGCTGAACACTTATTTTTTTACATTAAATTTTTGGTAAGAGATTTTATCAGTGCAATTTTTAATACTGCTATACCTTTGATACCAAGTTAATTCAAGCAGGTACTTGGGTCCTTATGTAGGAAAAAATGAAATAAAAACTTATGACATTCAAGAAATCATCTAAAATATGCTGTCATAACACCAAGTAAATATTTTGAAGGTTTAACCTAAGAATCAGTCAGAACTAGAGGGCATATTGGAAAACTTATCATCCCAGTCTGTCAATGGGACAATACCTTATTAAAAAGTATATTGCAATTTCAGACATTGATTTGGAAAAGATTCTAAATTCTAATCAACTTAGAAAGCTTTAAAATAATTTTCTAGCGTTGATAGGTACATTTTAAAAATGGAAATGTCAAATTTCAACAATTTAACCTCCTGGAAACTCTTAACTTCATAAAAGGGTATGGCATATTCTTGGCAGCAATCCAGAAAAGGCAAAGTATACCATTAAAAATGTGTGTATCCTATTTTTACCAAACTCCCACTGACCTCCAGAAATATTACTTGTATTTTTAATTGTTTCCTTACTTAGCATATGCTGGAGCAACCCAGTATGGATTCTCCTCCGCTTCCTTTGCATGACGTAAAATAGCCTCTCGAGGGTTGCTATCATCTGTCTTATCCAGTGCAATATTCTTGACTATATATGATGACAAGGTACCTCCGTGAGTTCCAACGCGTCCACCGCGACCTGTAGCAAAAAAAAAAAAAAGAAAAGACAAGAGTATTTTAGAGAAAAATACTTAAGAAATAAACAGTGATCTGTACTGTGTCTGTAACAGTGATCTGATACAAAGAAGTTATCTAATACTACAGGTAGAGGCTAATTTAGACCTGCATTCATGTAAATGTTTTACTGATTATACAACTTAAAGTAAGTCATTGTGATTATTAATTTATTCCAGGCAAGCATTCCAATCAAAGACAGTCTTACTGTGCTGGACAGTGCCTATACATATATAGTAGAGTCGCCACCCAAAAAGGTTTGAATGCAAATCCGAAAAAACCCAAGCATAACAGTCCCTTTGGCATACGACAGTCTGAAAAGATAGGCCTAGATTACCTGGTCCTGCTACTGGAGGTTCAGGTTTGTGAGACTTCATGGGGTCCAGCCTATCCTTCTCCAGCTGTTTCCTGGTGCTTCGCTGTCGTGGTTCACGGAACATCGGAAGCGCATGGGCTGAAGGGTCACAGTTGGGAGAAAAAAAAATGTTAGAAATACCTTCTTTTTTTTAAGGTTTTAATTACAAAGACAAAGACTAGGATTCTTCCTTGCATTGGAAAAGGTGGCAGAAGCAGCCTTCCCAGTTCTTCTGTATGCAAGCAGTGGTTTGCTGAGG
>NW_009235078.1:50160-99694 GCF_000690835.1 Fulmarus glacialis
AGCCATATTTCCAGGGTTCCTTTCAATCTGATACACAGTTTGCACAGTTCATGTATATTCAGTTCTCAACATCAGCATTGTGACCAACCGGTTGCTCTTTTCTGAACTTTCTGTGTTTCTACAGCTTTCTAATACTCGAAGAGCATGACAAAACCCTAGATTCATTCTTGGATCTGCAATAGAGAGGGGCAGAATCCCCTCAATGATCCAAAATGTAACGTTTCTGCATATGAAGTCACAATCATGTTCTTTCTTAAATTAGTTAAAATTAAATTAGTTAAACAGCTAAAACTCAGTGATAAAATTCCAAAACTTGCATAATTGGGACCTAAATCTTTGAATAGCATTCATAAATGCCATTGAATACACAAGTTCTATTGGATTTTAAGCAGAAAGTTTTTTAAAAATCACAAAAGCTATTTACAATATAAACACTAACGACAGTGCACACAAAGTATTTAGATAATAGACCATATAGTCAGGACTGATATAGTCAAGACTGTAGTAGGGATGGGTTGAGAAGAGCACCCAAAGGAGATAAATATCCCTGATCTTTGCCAGCTGCTACTTCACCCACTGCCACCCAAAAACTGGAGCTGGACATCTGCAGCAGTGAGGTAAGTAGGAGACAGCTGTGGCTGCAAAGTACCTGAGATGGGAACCCAGAACCAAAGTGCCTTGATATGGGCCTGGTTACCAAGGCTGACCAGACTTGAACCTTTTAAATTTTCTTTTTGTTTATTATGCTGCCAAACAACTACTTTGTTCTACAGAAATGGTTTTAGCTATTTCTAAGACCAAGATTACTGGAAAACAGAGCTGCATCCAAACACTGTGGATGAATGAAGAGAAGCAGGGCAGCACAACTGTGTGACTGTTCTCATTTCACATGAGGGAACACTACACAGGGCAATGCTAACGGGGAGGGCCAAAATCTCTCAGTCAGTCCCCTTGTAAAATTTGCCCTTGGGAAAAGGCAGATCACTAAACACTTTAAAGTAACAATGATAACTATTTCTTACGCATCAATAAGCCTTAATATGAACATAAGGTCTTACACAAGTATAATCCTGAGGCTAGAGAGCTATTTAAGCTATTTAAAACCCCATATAACTCTGGGCAAGTTCTAAATTTTGAAAAATCACTTGGAATTTGTTCAAGACCTGTCTCAAATGTCTCTGATTTTGCCACTGGTACTGTTAATGTTCCCAAGTGGCAAAACACTTCCTAAACCCATCTACACTCACCAATGTAGTTATGCAAAACTGAAGATTTAAGAAAGCTCCAAAATTTTGGAGGTGTGGGGTTTTTTTGTTGTTGTTGTTTTTTAAGGCAGTTGTCCTTTCAGGCTTTCAGATGCATCAGAATCTAGAAATCAACCACTATTTACAACTTTACAGAACATACAGAATATATACCCTTCTGGTTGTGCAAGACTACCAAAATATTTGTATGAAGCACTAACATCTCACATCAATGATCAATACTTAATGAAAGACTGCAACTTTTTAGAGAGGAAAATACAAAGCTAAATGATCTGCAAATAATGTCAAACCTGAGAAAAAGCTGAGGATGCTGCTATAAAGGTATGTTTAAATTCCTTACGTGTTATAATGTAATCTTGTGTAAGAGTCTCTGCTTGTCTCTCTTTTCGTTTTGTTTTGACCACGCATAATTTTGCTCCCCTAGGAGGAAACATACAGCAGTTCAGTTGGTCTGTTTATGTCAAACAGAAACCATTTTTTATTCAAGACATAGTCTCAACAAAATTATATAGCACGTTAAATATTAATGAATGTGTGTATCTTTGCCTGTCCATGCACATGTGAAGGAGGGTAGAGAGATCAGTGTTTCTGTTATAGAGCAGTTTGTATGACATGCGGAAATAAGGGTGGAAGATTCATTTCACACTTCATTTGTCCACAGTACTTGTGGCGTGCACATTGAAAGTGCCTCTCTCCAAACACGGGCAATGATTTGCTCCCAGTTCTCTTCCTAAGCAGCAGAGGCGGCAGTTATCTAACTAGCGGTGTCTGTAACGCTGCAGCAGGAAAGACTGCATAATTATGCCTGGCTGCAGCAGGACTGGTAATAAATAAACTGGTGGTATTTTCCTCCTCATGACAAGTGCCAGGAAACAAACTGGGCACAAAACTGAGATAGGGCTCTTGTGGTCTGTGCCGAGGAGACTCAGGCTGGCCTCTGGAGAGGGGTCCAAACAATGATGACCAACTCTCTTGTTCTCTAAATTGACGAAGACCAGAAAAACACACCTTATTTCTGATAATCTGGCAAATCAGAGTTTATCTTCACATCCAAGTGTCCAGGTCACAGTAAGTATCCAGAAACTGTGAACTGTAACACAGTATGGTTTTGGATACCAGTGAAACAAAGGTGAGCGCATATAGGGGAAGAACATCTTATTCATACCACTTAGTACAGATGAAGTGTGCCTCTCCCCTCTGCTGCCAGGAAGGAAGCATGCCCCAGTTCTCCAGCCAATCCAGACGGTAAAAGCAAATTAATTGCAAAAGAAGTATTTATAGACTAGTTAAGTCCTCCTCTTTTCATTCCAGGCTGACAAGTCACCTTCTGATGAATCACTACCACCTTTTCATTAAATGTACAGGCAAAATCCACACGGGGGGGAGAAGACTAGAAGAAAGATGGGAATGTGCTTCCTTGGTTTGCCCCTTCTCAAATTGGGTCTTCCAGTGTTACTTCACAGACACTGAAGTTTAAGCTAATGATTTTGAACAAGAATTTTACTTCAGAAAAAAAAAAAAAGACATCAAAAATATGACTAAATACAATAAGTATCCTTTCAATAACAGCACATCAGCAACCTCCAAGAGATCAGATGAAAAGTTGGTTATTCTTACTGCAGATTTCATGCAATTAAAAAATGAAAATGTTTGTAAATTCAGGTAGAACAGCCAGCATACTGCACCATGAAAAGCCCAGAGGAAAATGTGCCGCTTTTCAGAAACAAACTGTTTTGTTGTTTTTTTTTTTCTTTCTACTGTTACTAAATAAGTTAAACTCTGCAAAACAGATGTTACTAAACCAGTTTTTCTTATTTCTTAGTATAATCATAGAACCACAGAATCAGGCTAAATTTGAGAAAAAAATAATGTTCTTAATCATTAATCACGATTACGTACCTCTGGCTTTTGACAGGATCATAGTACACTTTGGCCAAACCATTTCCTGTACCAACCATGATCTGGTTCAGCTTGGGATGCCAAAGGCAACGCACAACACTCTGAAATAAAGCAACATATTGATAGTTAGTTGGTGATTCATCTAGATCTTAGAATTAATATTCATATTGTCAAATAGTGGATCAAAGTCACAATGCAGCAGGAACAAGCTTAAGCACATGAACAAATATGTGAATGTATAAAAGTTCCTCTCCAGAGCAGAATACAATGTAAAAGGAGTGACAACACATGGATGTAGGCAGAGAAGGAAGTACAAATTGGTGGCAGCGTGATAACCAGTAGTTTCCACAGGCTAACTGCTCCAGGGTCTTCGTGGGTATAATGCAAATGGCAAGTTAAAGGGGGATTTGAGGGAGAACAATGCAGTGCTTCAGATACAGCAATGCAGGCCTTCACGACTTTTGCACTTTTATTTTCAATTCTTAATTCTTCCACCCTGTTCTGTATCTGTTTTTCCCTTCTTCTTACACATGCTGACCTTTCACTCACTGACTGCAGAAACGGAAGAGTTGCTGATTTTCACTCTTGGTTCTTTCTTCCTTACAACAGCCATAAGGACTCGGTATTTGATGCCAATGTCTCACAGCTCTGTCACCCTTCTGGTCAGCAGAGAAACTCATTTTCAGACATTAAGAGTACTGTTCTTCTACAGACACAGCATGATTCTCCATGTGGCTCTGAATCTCCATGTGACTACTGTATTCAGTCTGATTTAGCAGACCAGCACAGAAACTCTGTAAGACTCGAGCTTCTGACTCAAGAGAGCCAAAGAAGTGGGCACAATCTGCCATGAAGGACAATACATCTTAACACAAATGCAAAACCTGTATGTGCATCTGACTAACTAGGGGAAAAAAAGTATCTATTTTTGAGAGCTAGTAACTCTTTAAAGGGATACTGTCCAAGTCTGAAGACAGGTCTTTACAGTGTTTGTGTTACCTATGTAATAAATGCATGCAGAGCTAGCAGGATGCACCATCCTGTCAGTATTTCACTAAACAATGATCTTTTTTCTAGTCCTTTTCCCCACCCCAAGCTTACTACTTCTCCTTTCTCAAAAAACAGGAATAGACTCTTCTCAAAGTGAATTAATAATTCAATATTCCACCGCTATCATCCATCTATCATTAAAGTATCTATAGATATACGTTTTTCCTTTTTACATAATACAGCACATGAAATTGACAAAATGGGAACCACTAATATCTTAACAAGAGAAATACAGCAAAGCTAAAACATAATTAGGGGTGTGATACAGCCCTATAACTTGGGAGATGAGATCATCTAATCTGGAAGAGAATGGTTATGTACCAGCTCTAGTGACTCCTGAATCACTTCCCATCTCATGTTCTCCCATTTCTGGTTTGGTCCAGATCCCTTTTTTTTTTTTGAATGTTATGAGGCACAGAACATGAAAAGATTCTGAAGCCCATTCAGCCACCATGAATCAGAACTTCATTTTACTACAAGATGATGGATGACTCTCTTCTGAGCTGTTTTTCTGCTTTGTGTTCTTATTTAAAAAGAAAAATTGAGTGAGACGAGTTTACATGAATCAACTGACCATTCTTTACAAGGTTCCTCTGTAAAACAAATGTATATGTCTTCTACAAAGACATATATAAGACATTATACCTTCTCATTTACTTACAGGTACAAATAAACCTGGCTTGCTTATTATGAGACAACTAAAGGACAATCTTTTTACAGGTAACTCTGAAGTACAAAGTAGAATTCTGATAATGCATTACGTCCATGTCCCTGCCACAACCGACCAAAATAACCAATACAGGGTTGCTAATAAGTTGTTTGATTTAAGTAAGAGATTCTTACATACTGTTATGTAATGCTCAAAATGCTACGGTAACTCTAAAACACACAAAGCTAATAACAAATGTTGAAGGTCAAAGGTGGGTGGCCTTTTCTTTTATTAATATTTATTGCATGTGTTTAGCCAGCCTTTTTAAACTTTGTAGTTAATGTGGTCCTCCACTTTCTACTGTCAAGTAGATGTATTTTATAGCATGGTACTGGATACCAGCCAACAAAAACAAAGCCTAGACAGCGTGGCTCAAGCACTGATGGGGATTGCTACGTTTCTAACTTGTCAAACATGCAGAGCACACTTAAAACCATCATGGCACATGCTCCAAAGCAGGCAAAAGAAACTGCCATTAAATGCAGCCCTATAAATCTTATAAAACCGTAAAACGTCTCCAGAATATAATTTGTTGAAAACTGAACAAATACAAGCTCTGAATATGCATGTAATTTCATTAATCCACTGACATATAAACCTACTTTGTAAGAAATAATAAAAACTACTTACGCAATTTTCAGATTATTTTAGAAATGGGCAATATTTTAAAAAGACCAAAATACTGAATTCCTGAACTAAAATCCTAATAGTTTTTCCCAGTCATATAATCCTAAATAAGTAAAAGTTCTAAAAAACTATACAACAAAGGGATCATTGTAGACTAGGTCTCAACTGTGGGAGTGAGGAGGAAAGGGGAATCTTTATCATACAAAAATAATTAGTTCTTAAAGAGCATTTATGCTTTGATGCCTCTAACTTTCCTACTGTTTACACTTATAATAACTCAGGTAGACATCTTTATCACTGGAAATGCTAAACATCAAATTCCACCTCAAAGAAAGTCCTACCTCCCAGCTCTCCAGGCAAATAAGAGTGTTAACAGCAGGAAAATAAAGTGTTTTCCTGTCTTAGCTACCTATGCACATAGGTAAATACCCACCTACTGACACTGAATTTTACACCATTACAGAATGGTTGTGGTTGGAAGAGAGCTCTGAAGATCATCTAATTCAACCTCCCTGCTCCGAGCATGGTCAACTACTACAGGTGGCTCAGGACATTGTCCAGTTTGCTTTTGAGTATTTCCAAGGCTGGAGACTCTACAGCCTCTCTGGGCAAGCTGTTTCAATGTACGAACACCCTCACCATTAAAAAAAAAAAACAAAAAACCAAATAAACGAACAACCAAACAAAACAAAACCCCCAAACCTTTTTTTTATGTTTAAGTGGAATTTCCTGTAATTAGTTTTGTGCCTATTGCCTCTTGTCCTGCCACTGGGCACCACTGAGCTTTGCTTTATCTGCTTCACCCTCCTGTCCCCCTTCAAGTATTTATACGTAAGATCGCCGCATCTCCTCTTCTCCAGGCTGCGTGATCCCAGCTCTCTCAGCCTCTCCTTCTGTACCAGATACTCCAAGCCTTAATCACCTTTGCAGCCCTTCACTGGACTCACTCTAATACGTTCATTTCTCTTGGACTGGGAGCTCAGAACTGGACCCAGCACTACAGATGTGTCTCACCAGGGCTGTGCAGAAGGGAATAATGGTCTCCCTCGATCTGCTGGCAATGCTCTTTTGCCTGATGCAAATGCCCATGGGCTTCTTGCTGCCACTTTCTGTTTCTCTGAGATGGAAAGGGCATCTGCCATTCCACAACCACTTTTTAAGAATAACTTGTTTCATTTTAAGGTTGTGCCCTGCAATGGAACCCAACACAGACAATTTAATTGCCCCTGTGACAGGAGCTCAGGCTGGAAGCAATAACCTCAGCAGTTAAGAGCAAACCGCAAGCTCTCACTCCACTTACCAAGGTGTTTTCATGCTTGGTAAGAGAAGTAAAAGAGCAGGGAATTAAGTTGCCTAACATTGCTTTATGGAAATCTAACACAAAAGACTTGACTAACCGTAAGTACTGGTTGTAAGGAAATCCTGTGGATGACAGCTTCAAGACTCAGAAAATACGAACACCAGAACAACAACAAAAAACTTCAGTTAACTAATTCTAGATTCAAACATTCAACACAGAAAGACTTAACCTGTTTCTGATAACATTTAAAGCTGAAACAAGACAAATCTACGTAGACTCTGAAATCCAAAGAATTCCAGGTCATATCTCAGCTTTGCAAATGGAAAATAATGTCTTATTATAACAAATAAGAATAATAAAATGTAGAACGTATCATCACATAAACATCTTCATCATATGAAAAAATTATTTCTGTAATGGCTGGATGTTTTGGACAGTACATCTTTGGAGCATGAAGTCCTGGAATCCTGTCATAAAAATGCTGAAAACAATTTTATCCATGGAACTGATGTGGCCAGCTTCGTGACTGTAAGATCTGAAAATACAGCACTTGCAAAAGACAATTTACTAGTAACGACTTAAAAGTTGTTTGGTACTTTTGCTGTTGCAAAAGCATTAAGTTCTTCAAACGAAATCAATCTGAAAAGCGTTTGGCAATGTCTATTGCATATACACACACAGTAGCCTGCATTGGGAAATACTGGGAAAAGATTGTGAAAATATTTTTGTGAAGTCAGGCAGGAAAAATATTAAAAATGTTAATAGAAACACCCCACATTTACCTTCTTCATTGTCACTGTGAAAGAGGTTAGAACAGATTCAGTGGGTGTTATTAATAGCAGGCCTTTGTAATTATTTTCAGGTAACAGATTGTCTTGTAATACTGACTTAAACTGAAAGTCAATTAAGAAATTATCTACACAATTTTAAAGACATCTTTTTTTGCAATCTGGATGAAACTGTTTATCTTCTTAAACAACTGCATAATAAAATACAGACATATTACTGATTGTTATTAAAACTAGCCATACCTTTTTCTAAAGTCAATATACTACTGTTTTAAATAGAAAATACGAATTCCCCAAACAATATATAATTTTTACTTTATTTTTAAACTAAGCACTATACTCACTTCAGACTTCCAGTTCTTTTAAAATCAACTCCAGTTTTAGAAAATTTTACGTATAATAACTTAAAAGCTTAATAATATGTGGTAATCTTAAAATGTAAAACTCAAATACATAGAAAGGTGGCAGGCAAAAATGATGATATCGCTATTCCCTCGTGTGCTATTCCATCCGCATTTCTTCTGAGACATGTGCAGTCCCAGCTCACGTGCAATTCTGGGGTGGTTCATAAACAGTCTCACCCCTCTAAGAACAATCTGTTCTCAGCTGTGTGTTTCTCTTTGTTTCATATAAGCAGAGCTATTGCTGCAGGTAAACAGTAAACTACACCAAATAATTTTTTTGTTTGGTTATTCTCCAGCTGGGTTAGCTCATTAGGCAACTACATGGATGGCTTTGCCGGTACTATGCATGTAACAGTGCTTTGATGGGATTCAACAGCAGTGCCTCTAAATGAGAGCCTGAAACATAATTTTCAGTAACACAGAATGGGACATTTATTCTGGCCTAGAAATATACCCCTGTGTTTAACAGGCAAAGTGAAGAATAACTGAAGCAGATTTCTCAGCAAGCAAAAGCTAATTACCTCAACTGAAACTGTCCAGAGCACTTGGGTAACACCCCGACAGGAGTAAACAATGCAGAGAGGGCATTTTACAAGGTCAGCAAGAAAAGATTAAAATGATTTGTGGCATAGGAATGGAAAATTCACCCCTAAGATGGAACCATGAAGCTGGTAAGGTCATAAAACTACAGACTGATGTCAAGGATTGAAAGAATTCTCCTGGATCTTTGCTTATAAAATGGTTCAAGACTGGAGCAGCAAAGGCAAGATTCAGTTCCCTGTGGCCCACACTTTAGGTAAAAACATAGTGTTACAGCATGGACAGAGCGGATCCAGGATGGGAAGAGCAGTCTCAGGGGGTCAGTACAGGTCGGAGGCAGGAGGGCGAAGAAAGGTTAATAAATTCTAGTAAGAGGGACTGGGAAGGGTTAAAGACGTTTCACATTGGTAAGAGGGACTGGCAGAGATTATGGGGGTTGTGAGAAGCTTCAGAGGGGATGCACTATGGAAAATATAAATAAAGCATATTACAAAAAAACCTGAGCAAATACAGCAAACGTTCCTAGTTCTTACATATTATTGAGAATGTAGGCTTCACATAAATGTCACTTCTTATGCCTATAATATTTTTCTGCCACATTCCAGAGCCTAAGCAGTCACTTAATCTCGCTAATATCTTTTGAATCTACCAAAATGTAAGGTTGCCCATTATGTAACAAAATAAGGAGAGCATATATAAAGAATGCCTCTTGAAAGTATTACTCACCTCTATCTTCTCTCACTCTGCTGTAAGAGAGCTAGGGAAAACTAAGGTTTCCCTCCATCGCTGCCTTCTTGTATTCCTGTACTAACATCTTACACATCTGTGAGCTGAAGCTGTACAAAAGCATTGATTTCCTGTTTTTTGCATTTCAGTTGAAACTTTGACTGATATCCAACAAAATGTAACTACCTTTGTATGTATACAAACCCCAAGATAATAGCCAATCTTTCCTTGTTAGCAAAATTTTATTAAACAGACATGTATGTGTATATGCATATACTGATCTAATGGAGTATGGAGGTCATCATTTGCTGCACAACTAGCATGATAACAAGTTTCACCATTTTCCAAAAAAATTCCAAGGACTTTCATATTTTTGACATAAATAGGAATCACCATACACGTCTGAAGCACTTAGATCAATGGGGCCATACTCTTTCCTTGCTACTGCAGAATAAAAAGTAAATTAGAGGGGGCATATTTTACAATAATGTTTTAATTTCTTTTCCCTCCTTCAGGAGGTCTTAGTGCTTCTCAATCAGGCATTGTTTGCTTTGGGAACAATCCCTCCTCCCTACAGACAGTTAAGTTTTAAGGTTAAATACCATGCATTTGTCCTCAAAAATGAGCATTTCGTGTGAAGTGTATTTTCAGATAATGCTTATACATTCACTCCAAAATGCCAGAATTGATTATTCAGTTATCTGCAGCTATCAGACTTTTAAGCTAAGTGCACTAAATTAATGTCTGCTCCCATGGCTATTAGCAAAAACTGTTTAAAGTACAGACAAACAAATGTGGTAAATGGAGAAGATGCATCTATCTACTTCCACACCTACAGAAAACTACCTGAGAGGGTGGAAATCTCTACTGAATGATGCTGACATACAGCTAACATTGGTACTATCTCTGTGGTGAGCGTGCAGGGAACATCCCGCTTGTAAACCGGAAAAAGTGAAAGTGATTTCCTTGCAAATTACCACTAGAAAAAAGTACTACTAATACCAGATAAATACTGAAAATGGAAAGGGAACATGCTAATCTTAGGTTTTCACACATCTTTAACTGTTGAAGCAAGAATTCACGGGGTTTTGACGTTTCCTTCACGTGATGTTTCCACTGATTTAAAAAAAAAAGCTTGTTAAAATTTAGATAAAGTTCTGTAATCCTAAGGTGAAGTTGCTGATGTTTTGACAGTTATGTTTGGAAATCAGGTGCAAGTAAGAGAGCGTAGACCTGACTCTCAGCTAACACAATCCTTCCATAGAGCGGCAGGCTTTTCTCCTGGAAATTGCCTACAGTCATAAATCCTTAAATCAATAGAAATCAGTGCAAAAGTAACGCTTTGTCTCCTTACTTTGCTATTGGCAAGGTCAGAGCACAAGAGATGAAATGTCCCAGTGCTTTAGCAGGAAAGAATAAACACCAGCGGAGGGAAGTGAAGATCTTAGGTGGGACTTACTTCACCAAACTTAAGATGTCCACACCTCTAATCTTTAGAGGTCTACTCTTTAAATGCCTACAAACTTTCACCTCCCTTTATAGTTAACAGAGAGAAATAAGCATTTTATAATGGCCTTCATCTAACCTATTTTAGATATCTATTTCAGGATGAGATAAAATCACAGTCTGGATGTGTTTATTTTTCTCTGTTGATTAGAAAAGGCGCCTAGGGTGACTGGATCAGTTGTAGACATCTATATTTGGTCAGGTGAATCCCTGCAGCCTATAACGGCCAAAATAACTATATAAGAAAAAAAGAAAACTAACGGGGATCTATATTACAGCATGTTGTGCTACTTACATAAAGCTCTGCAGTTCAAGGATAAAGGATCTTGGAAGCCAAATTAAATACTCGTAGTGCAGAAAGAATACAGCAGATACAAACTCTTAAAACCGACCAACAAATCTTTAGAATCCTAACTTGAAAGATCAGGTCTAGCTCTGGAGATACTTAAAAACTGAATGGGGATAAACCAGAAACAAACACAGCCTGTGTTCACCCTTATTGCTTACCCCTTTCCTAACCTACAATCTAATAAATAATTCCTTCAAAATCTGTTCTGAAGCTATACAATAAAAAAGTGACAGCAAAAGCTGCTGCTCTAAGAAAATATTTTTGGTTAGGAAAAGAAAAACTTAAACAAACCTTCTCTTTTTCCTATGTGTAAGCTTTGCATCAGTGGCCATGACGGTATATGATGGGTTCTGTTTGAACAGCGCTGCTCAGATTTGCTGTACTTGGCTGTCCAGACAGCCAGATAAGCAGCATGTCAGCAGGGAAGATAGTGAACGTGTAAAATGACATTCTGACCGTGGTCTTGGACTCTGTAAGGACAGGTCACCACAGCAGCGGCCAAATGGGGCTTTTCTGACTGAACTGAGTATTTATCTTAACTGTAATTTTTACAAATTCCAACATTGCTGAAAAAAACCCCAAAGCAGTCTGTCAAAATCAGTGCAAATATACATGCAACTAGTTTATTTAGCACATCTATTCTGTCTTTTCTCCTGTAAAATCCCTACATATTCATGGTGAAGAACTGCTTGTGCAATGCTGTATCTTTTAAACATGTAGGAGCTTAAAACATAACTAAGCAGTACTACTTAGAAAACCTAACTGCTTATTACTTTTTTTTTTTTAAGAAACAGTAATTACGTTTCAAATTAACATTACCTGTTAACTAAGCCTATAGTCACATTACATTATCTTTGTATTCGAGAGGGCTAAGCAATTTCAAGCTTGTTCTGGAGTGAGGAATCAAATCTGTGTGCCTTCCAGCTTAATTTTTTATAGTTCTGCAACTTGCACATTAAGTCCATCTTACTTTAGTGATATGTCTTCCCAGAAGAGAAGGGAAACATACAAAGTTATTTCAGAAAAAACTGTACTTATTTCAAAGGATTTCTACATCTTTAAATGAAACACTGAAATATTTGAATGCTAATAGCTAAAGACAGCTTCCCACTACCACAAAATATTTCAGTGATTGTTCCCCATCCCTGCTTGGCTACTGCTGCTTTTAAACAACTTTTGTAATTAGGAAAGATATTAAGCAGTGGCTTTCAAGCTTTTCCATTTTAAAATGAAGGTGTGGAACCATTTAGAAACTTCAGATACTTAGACTGCTGTACAGGGGATACAAATCTAATCTTCGTACAAATCTTCATGGACATGTTTGAAGTGGCCCACAGTTTCCATGAACTGAAAACTTCTCTGCAACTGCTTATGAAATACGTCCCAGCAAGAATGCACACACTACTTGTTAAAAAAGAGGAAAAATGCCTCAGAATATACTAAAAATCTCATGATGCTGGGCTGCAGGAAAGGCCCATAAGCATTCTAACTTACAGGCAGGCAAGTGACTCCTGCCTGTCTTCAAAATCTCAAAGCTTCAAAAAGAAACACTTGTTTCCTCCCCCTCATGCCCTCATACGCTCTAAAGTTCAGAAGCAGGCTAAAAGAGTTTTAAGCAAATGTTTCAGCACATTTTTCCCCAAATGTACAAAGAGGTATTTTCTCTCCAATTTCTATGCAACTGGAATTTAAAGGCAAAATTTAAAAAAAAAAAAAAAAAAAAAAAAAAAAAAGGCAATCCTACCTGCAGAAATACCACTATTTCTACATAATAATCAAGGATCATTAATAATGATGGTTGAAATGCAGAATGGAAAGTAAAATCAACTGATAAAGTTAGCAAAGTAAGGAAATATAGATAGGTCTCTCCTTCTCCTACAGTCACCTTGATTTCTCTGCGTAAGATTTGCATGAGACATCAGCTACATTAACTGCCTGCTCCCCTCCAAGAACAACAGAAGTTCTGCCTTAGAATCATAGAAAGATAATGCTGCTCAGAGACAACATTAATTCCCACTGCACACTCTGTAATCCCTTACTGCTGGTGTCTTAGAGCACAGTGGTGATCCAAAAGCCAACAACTTGGCTTGCCATGCTGCTGTATCTGGGAAGGGCCAGTCTGCCTCCTGGATGCACCCGCCGACCAGAGGAAGGGAAAAAACACAGAAGGAGTAACTCTTACAAAACTGCTGTATTTTTAAATTAAAAAAAAGATTAAATAACAGATTTAGAACTATGCCATTTCCAAATGTCTGCAAAGATGAACAACAAATGCTACCAGTTTGCTTCCACCTTATTTCTTTTTTTGAGCAAAAAGATGGTTAACACTTAGATGTTGATACTATGCATGCTCTGATCAAAAAAAAAGGCTGCTCACACAATAAAAACATACTAATATTATATTAAAAATCTACTTTAAACCCCAATTGCAAAAATCTTCAGGTCTGAGATTCCCCTGGAGCTCTTCCAAGGAAAAGAGCCAACTACAATAAATAAGGTGGGAGGTTAGGGAATATCTAGAAGCAGTGACCTGCTATCATTAGATTTAAAATACTCATGAGAATACAGTAGTGGAGGAAACAACACTAATGTTTTTCCCTTGTGAAACATGACTTAGAAAATGTGTGGAAACATTCAATAGAAAAGGGACCAGAAACAGATAAAATTTACAATTTTCTACGTAGAAACCAGAAATATCCTAAAAACAGTTTCAGAGGCCAATAATTTAAAGCAGGATCTCAATATAGAACATATGGATAGCATATGTATCACTTACCTTTCAAGATACAGCTATAAAATATATTCTTAGAAGTGAATTGAGCCACTGAACAACACTCCTTTTTTGATAAACAGAAAAAGCAACTTAATCAAGGTGGCAAACTGTTTTCCTTGTAATTGCAACGGCATTTTCAAGCATCTGCTCTGTTAAAATTACAGCCACACTTTCATCACAGTATATCGCAAAAGTAAGGCAGACAACCTTCACATACACCCCCCACTCCCCGTTACAGTGAGGAAACCTGCACAGTTTATTTCACTCGCATACCTCAAACCCGTACTGACAGCTCCCCTAAAACAAAGTACGTACTGCTACGGGACATACGAAGGGAAGGACCACATTGTCTTTACATATATGAAAGCATAGAATAAAATTTGACAAGTTACCTGACTATAAAAGAAAACACATTCCTGTGATTCACCTTTTATACTAGATTTTTTTTTTTTTTTTTTTTTTTTACTTTAATCAGCACAAAAATTTACTGGACCTTAAATATTGTATTTCCTTCCTTATTGTAGAAAATGTGGTTCTTCCTTTCAAATAAAATAAATGGCTTTAAAAAACCCCAGAAGTAGCATGATGATCTCTTCCAGAAGTTAAAGAATTTATTTTTCTTAAATTCAAAAGCTTTAAATCTTAGTGAAATGGGCCACAGTGGAAAAGCCCTTTACTATATTACTCCACTTTATAAATAGTAAATGATATCATTTGAGGTCAAGGAAAGAAATACTGCAATCCTATATCAACTATGCATAAAGGATGCTGGAAGTTTCATATTCCTTCTTTCCTTTTCACTCTTTAATCTAAAAGGAAACTTTATTTATAGTTTGTCTCAGAAGACCTTCCTGAAACATCCCTTAGAGGTATTTTCAGAAGTATTTAATAATTTAATATTTGGTTATATTTGAGAAACTAAGAAAATATTGAAGAATCTTTGTAACAGAAACAGGTTTCCCAAAACAACCATAAATCTATGTTTTAGGATTGTTGCTTACCTACAAAAACCTGCAGGATATTTTAAAAACTTGCACCTCTCATTTTATGATGTACATAATCTCATCACCTTGGCTCATTTTAAAATTAAATTATTACTTACATTTTCATTTAAAACCAGCAATTTCTGTAATTGTACGACTTTTTTTTTCCTTTTTCAGTGCCCACTCTTGCTTGGCAGTAACGGGGTGTACTACTTTTCCTCTCCATATGGGGAAAATGACTGCCCTATTGCTGCCAAAATCTATCTTGTCTGTAATAAGGATAACCACTAGGTGATCTGTTTGAACTAGCCAAACAAATGACAGACATGTTAGAGTGATTCAAGTGGCTATCCACAGCTATTTTAAAATAAATTGACATTGGGGGAAATGATGTGTACCCAACTCTGTTTCCTATACACTAGGTATTTGTAACTGGTTCCCATGAAGATCTCCTACTTGCATAACCAAACCAAAAATTAGGAATAAACCCTCCCTGACTTGCATCTGACAATGACATCTCCCTTCCATTCCAGAAAAAGAGTGCAGTTACAGAAATCCCAAAAGATGAGACCTCGCCCTGAAGCAGTTAAAGGTCTTGCTTCCTCTCATACTACCTGAGGAAAGGAAAACGAAACAGCCTCTGAGTTTCTGCGCATACACTTTGTACCTCTCTTCTCGCAGTTTTATTTCCTGACATCTGTTTAAGTCTCCTCATCCACCTAAATGGAATGAAGAAACATTCTGCATGCAATTATAAATCTTCCACATAAAATAAGCCTCATTTGCTCATATTGAGAAAGTTTAATATAAATACTCCTTGTGGATATTTGAGGTGAGAGCAAAAGAACCATTCACAGATAATACTGTCAAGTTAGAAGAAACAGAGACAGAAAAACCATGAAAAAGCTGCACATGCATAACAGGAGTTTTTAAAGTTCGGTTCTTGTTAAAAAGAGAGGAATTCTGTACAGTTTAGCATACATAACTATAGTCACAGTACAAAGCCCTCATAATCTCCAGTCACACCTGTACACCCTGAGCCAGAGTAAGGCTGAAGTACTGCACGCAGAGCATCAGCTTCCTTATGAGAGTGGGAGAGGCAGGAGCACCCGACCCTGAGTTTTGATCTAATCTGCAGTAAGTAAATGACCCTGCCAGTAACCTGCAAGATGGATAATTTCACTCCTTGATAAACTCATGGAAGAGAAATCCACTGAGTGCTATTAATTGTAAAATTCCTATGTCTGCCAAGACAACTCTAAGTCACAAACCACCAGAGGCAGAACAGAATAGTCAGAGAAGCACCACTGTGTATTTGCCCTGTTCACAACTCCTCCTGCCGGCACACTGCTACTGGTCAGAGACAGAACCCATGGTCTGCACCACTTCTGACGTCTATTTAGTTTTTCTTCAAAAAGTGTTGCTATTTATCCAAGAAGCTTGAGTTCTACAGAAGTCCCAATGCCTACATGGCGGAATGGCATTCAATAATGGACACCACAATATAGTCACTAGTTTAGCCACAGATTGTGACAAAAAAAAAAAAACCACAAAAAAACCAAAAAACAAACCCAAAAAAGACTAATACGTGAAATGAAAAGCAAATTAATATTCTATACCCAGCCACAATAGCAGAGACTAATCAGACTATTAGTCCATTTGTAAAACCACAAGGTTTCACTCCAGCAGCTCTAAAACAGTAATGGGTTTTCCCATGAAAACTTGAAAGAAAAGGTGAAAAAAGGTTTGTGTGGTATAATGGAAAGGAATGCCAGACGCAGCTTTGGTCAAACATTCCCATTAAATATTTTCACATTACCCCCTAGGTTCATTCACAGGCCAATTGCACTGGCTATTTACCAAGGAGGTTAAAGATAATGTTTACTGCTCTTTAGTGTTTTTCAATTGTCTAAGCTTACTGGCATTTCCTTTAAAAAATCTTCGTAAAATTAAAGAAGTAACACATTAATAGTTTATGTTTTCTCTTCACTGTACATTTTCTGTTATTCTGATTATATACATTCAACCACTAAACTGGTATACAACTGCCCTCAAAAAGTCTTATTATTTTCATTTTATACTTGAAAGAAATGACTAATGATGCCCTTTTTCTTTAGCAATTTAGACTAAATCCAACGGAAATAATTGAAATTATTTTCATGAGGAATGAGAGCACATCAAGCTCTTTGCGGAGATAGATATTGGTGTATTTGTGCTTTTACTACACATATTGGCATAATGTAACTTCATCTATATAAAGCCTAAAAAAAACAAAAATAGAAACATTGGAATTATGTATATAAGCACTAGATAACATACAAAAGGTAAAGAAGTATGATATTTAGTTACAGAAGACAAACAGAAGTCCTAGACAACATTATGTATTATCTTTAATTACACTAACTGCTATCTGCATTTTTGAGAGAGTATAAGGAAAAAATGGAAACTAGGATAGTAGTCCATATAAAGCAAGTAATTACTGCATTGCTGAAAAACTGCTTTGATAAACTACACACAAGATATTAATCTACCACTTTTGAGGCCAATGATTTTTCCAATAAAGAGTATGTACTGCTTGCAAAATAGAAAAGCCAGCTTCTTGGGAATTCATTTTTATGAAACTCATATGAAGTTCATTTGTTTTTAGCACGCCTTTATGCATTTATATTTCATCAAACACTGCAATTTGAGAAGAATAAGAAAAGAACACTAATGAAAAAGCCAAAAGATACAAACAGTAGAAAGATCTTGAAAAAATACACTGCTTTTATTTTATAACACCACTTACAGTAATTTTTCTTCTTTTAGATTCAGGTTGATAGGCTTAACTGTGTTTTTCTTAGATGTGTAGTGTTGAAGCTGGAAGCTAGACAGACTGATTGTAGAGGTATTATTAGTGCTGACTCACTGAAAATTACATCATAAGATCAGCATTTATAAGTCTCAATTCTTCAACTATCATTTCCAGTATTTTCATTTGATCCATTATATTCAAAGCGGGAGAATGACAGTCTTAAATTTTATAACTACAAATGAAGAAAAACAGCAGCACTAAAACTCTATAGACAAAAGTAATTTACTACAGTCTTAAAAAGTACCATATAAATATCAGCACCTATATAAATTTATACTATAAAATTATGAACCAGCTGAGATTCGTACACTTACTTAAAATCTTACTATATAAGTCACCCCAGTGAAGTCGCTTACTGACCCCTAATTTTGTTTTTCCAACAATTTCCTACTGTTGGTTCTCAGCGCCATGTCTCTCTTGCATTTTGAAGCAGAAGAACAGAAATTTCTCTCTCAATTCTGAGAGAAACAGAGCAAAACAACCTTTTCTGGACTCTCCTGTAGCATCATCTACCTCAGCAGGTAAACAGACCCTCTATTTCAGAGAATTGAAGAACCATTTTTCTGGGAGACAAGTTAGCAAATAAAAATTTCCTTTGAATGCAAAACAGGTAGCTGGTGAGCAGCAATTCTCACTATGAATTTCTTTTGGAGATACAGAATCCACCATTGACAAGCTTCTCATTCTTGCAGACTTAAAAGCTCAAGTGAAGTTTCTGTACACTATTACCGACTTCAACACAACTAAATGAAGATACCATCATGACCACATCCAGACACTTTACATTTACAAATGTAAATTCTGTATAAATTATGTCCAGCACAAGGGGTTTTGGTCCGCTGTGCTGGGTTAAGAAAAGTGCAGAAGAAGAAAACAATACTTTGAAACAAAACTATCTGACAGACTGCAACAACTAATGGGACTTACGCATATATTGCCATACTTAAGCAATGGCAATTCTGTTTTAATTTATCCCATTCCTGTTTGTTATAATCTATAAGCTTACTTGTGTACACTACAAGAGTGAAAGGACCTTTTTTCAACTACGTTACTAAGCTTTTTCCTTCTGTACAAGGGAATAGGTAAGCAGTTCAAGCCATACACAGACTCTTCTGTATTACAGATTCACAATTTTAGGTTTTTATATTACTGGTGAGAATGGCATTTTTGATGGAGGGATTCCTAACGATGCTTTGCTTTTGCCACAAAATTGTTGCATTTATACAAGCTACAGTCCATTGAAATACATTCTGTAGTAACCACAAGAATAGTTTCAGGGACGAGTAGGAGTTTTGTCACAATACGGTGTTTTATCATGATAACTGGTGGAGTAAACAGCATAAACACGTAAGAATTTTAGGATTCATGCCTCACTTCACAGATCTAGAAGGGTTCACAGAAATCCTTGAGGAACGCAATGCAGAAATAAAAGCAGGGATCTCCTAGTGCTTAAACACCTTGTCCCAGGATTTTCTTTTATTTTTTTTAATTGAAAAGAGAATAGCACCTATTCAGGCCACTCTACCTCTATCTCTTAAATATGGAGTAGAAAAATTACAGTAGTGTTAGTAGGTCATTACTTGTAAAAGGGGAAAAAAGCATATGAATATGATTTCATTCATGTTTTGAATAGCTGACAAAATAAAACTAAAATACATACCGCATCTGTAACTTCTATCTCATACAACTTCTGGAATGTCTCCCGATAAAAGAAAAAAAGCTTCCCACTGCCACCACCTTTCTTAACAGAGGTGCCTGTGACGAGTATTTTATCATCTGGGCTGAAACAACAATCTGTCCTGTTGAAGAAGACAAATGATCATACTGGGCAAATCAATAATTAAGGTATAGGGAACTTACATATAAATTGCATTCCTCAAGACAAAGCTTTAAAAAAATCTTTCGTTAGCTGTCATCTATTACTGTAGTTATCAGACACAGTTCACATGTACAATTACAGCTGTGCACAGAACGTGTAAAACTGGCAGATCCAATAAAAATCCTCCTGCCAACAAAGTTCTCCTCTGCTCAAAAGTCTTGTAAACTTTTCAACATGAGAAACAAACAAAAAAAAGTATTTTCAAAGCTGGTTATCATCATTAAGTAAAAAAATAAATCAGTCATGAGATCTATTTTTGCTGATGATACATTCTTCAATGATGCAAGGCAGTGTGTTTATACAGTGGCCAAAAATGTTTGTCTGTTTACGTTTCCTCTATGCTACAAATTGCAGTCAAGACTGAGCTGTCCATGACCTGCCTTTCTAAGAACTTATTTCAAAAGTATAAATTGTCTTTAGAGTTGGATTTGGCTGTGCTACAGCTATAGAAATGCAGGTAATACCAATAAAAATATTAAATACAATACTTAGCACTATGCAGTACAATGTAGTATTTTAGTACCAAAGAACACAGCCATCAGCACTTCTGACATCATAACCTGAATTCATACCATGCACTTCATGTTATGTCTGCTTTTCAATCCAGCTCTTTTTTTATTAATCATAGACCAAATAAGAATGAGGATTACTTACATATCTCATTATACAAACATAAGGCAATGAACTGGCCTCCCCCCGAAAAGTTGCTAATTTAATTAGACATAAGACATATGAGACTGAAAAATGGCGTAGAACAAGCAAAGCTAGCTATGAATTATCACACAAAATACAAGAGCTTTTAAAGCAATGTCACATCCTAAAATAGCCAAGAATCCTCATTGCACAGTTCTCCCTGTGCAGTCCTTTCTGCACAGTTCTGGACCTAGTGAGAACCGAGGAGAACTCTGACAGACTCCCTCCCGTTTAGCACAACTACTGCTATTTCTACTAGCTGGAAAAATGAGAGTACTTACATTGGAAAGAAGCTGGGCAGTCTTTCCGCTGAATTAAGAGGCTTTTTAAATTGTCTAATATCCCATATCTTTAAAGTATCATCTCCTATGAAACAAAAGGGACAAAGGTTAGCAATAAAGAATTTAAGTCAAGAATTTAGATGTGCAGAAAATTTCATCATCTAATTCAGACACAAAAAGAACAGAATGATACAGTAGAAGCATTCAAAATTGGGATGGCTTGGAAGTTTTTTGTCCCTAAATGACTACAAAAGTGCAAGGATGAGAAGTTCCACCAGCTGCACTCCAGTACATCAGAAACTTCTCCTCAGTGGCTCAACTCCATCATGGCAATCCCTCCTACCAAGAACCATTACCCACAGTGGAATCAGATTCCCCAAACACTAATTTATTCTGTGTTTGTGAGCATTAGTGCTTTGCTACTAGGAGTATATTTAACTTTTAAGATATCAAAGAAATTAAAATATTACCACGGATGGTCTAGATCAAAAACTAAACAAGTTTTATGTATTTGGTTTCCACCTGCCCTGAAAAAACGCCTGAGGAAGAATAGAAGGCACATGAAGTCTTCCCCCTTCTTTAGCAGGCAAACAGCAACAAACTGCAATCTCAGTACTGGAATCAGCCAGAAATCCTTGGGGAAGGGGAAGAAGGGAAGCAAGTGAACCCACACTTGCTATAACGAAACCTTTTCACACCCCTCCACACTACTTTTGGCCATAAAAGCCAAAATCGAGGTTACAGCAAGACATTTATAGCAATTCTCATCTGTGTTTGATAAACATGGTGTGACTGTAGGCCAGTAAAAGTCAGGCTGTTTATTCCTTTTTGAAAAGTTATGACATATTAACAAAGTGAGAACAGGAAAAAAAAAAAGAGATTAGTTAGGTATTCTCAGAGAGATCTACATCTCTGCTGATCATCTCTCTGGGATACATATTTCCAGCATGAGATGAGCTACAGAATTTGAGCTTTGAAGCACCTCACTTGGGCACCCAGACATCTCCTTGCATTTGACATCAGTGCATCAGCGCTTTCAAGGGTGAAAAGAAGGACTTTCAAACAACTGTTCTCTTTAAAAATAACCAGAGATTAATTTCAGACAAAAAGTTACAAAATATTCCTGACCTAGGAGGAAAAGGAGGCAAGTGATTGGTAATCCACAGACCTGCTTTCTTCCAAAGCACAAACCTTGCAGGGAAGTAATTTTGTTGTCTAAAATTATTTTGTGGATTCACAGCCTTTGTGATCAAGACCTTAAAGGAGGCCTTGGAAATAAAATGTTAAAAAAAAAAAAAAAAGTAACATGCTGTAACAAAAGAAATCAAGGCCAGCAGTACCCTTTACAGGGAAAGCAGTAATGTGTGGCCTCGTACATCATGTATGTTTATATTAAAGACTAGGATAACTCTTTACTACAAAATATTTTTAAGAAGTGGACAACTTAAATAAATGATGTCTAGAGCAAAGTATATTTCTTTTCATTGGGAAGCTAAAAAATGACAAGAAAGAAAAATGTTGAGTCCCTATTTTGGGAATATCTGTTTTTTTATTGTTTCCCAGTAGACTCCGTCCCAAGCACTTCAAAGCATTTGGTCTTGTAATATGAACCCTCCCTTTTCCCTCCCATCTCCAACAAAAAAAAAAAACACACTTATCAGCGAGATGTTATATCTAAAGCACCAGCACTTTATAAATGTATGCAAAGGATACCATTTGGCTACTCTGCAGATCTCCTGGATAGGGACAGATCTAAGGCTAGCAGCCAAGGCTGTTCTGTTCCCAGTGGAATAAGCCTTGACATGATCTTCAAGCTGTAGTTCTGCCAGGCTGTAGCAGGAGAGATGCAGTCATTTAACTACAGCTCTTCTGTTAACAAGAAAATGTAATCTGCTGGCTTAAAAAATTAGAAGACTCCAGGAGAACTCAAAAAGCCATGGCTGTTTTCATATCAATACTGTCTTACACTGTGCAGAAATAGATCATTGAGTATTTGGAAAGGGAGAAATGCTAGTAGAATGACTTGGCCAATGCTGTGAAACTCTCACTGTTGTTAATAATTTGCCCAAATTCACTTTTTCCTAATTAAAATTTTCTGTGTTGCAAATATGATATTGGTTCCTGAATGTAGTCTGCATTTGGAGTTGAAATCACTGACACTAAGAAAAGAGACTATTAACTTTCCACAACACCAAGGATTTTTTCCAGTAGCATCCTTCCATCAATGCTTAAGGGGCTTCTTTACAAGAGCTGTAGCAGTACTGATCTATTTTTAATTACTTCATACATGGACAAAACTGGTTACCCTTAAACAAAAACATATAAACAGAAGTTGTGCAGTTCAGTATGAAGCATTCAAAATAGTCAGATCATTTTTCTTGATGGCAGACTTCTCCAAAGCCTGACAGGATTATTTAAAGCTTTTACGGCATTTTTAGTAGCATTTCAAACTCTGTTCTTTGCCATTTTAATAAGAAGGATACCAATAAACAGGCCCTAGTTTGATACAATCAGGTCAGACACCATTATGCCAACGGTATCGAGCATTGGATTTCTCAAGAGGTAACAATTAGGTCCTAGAAAAAAAATCTTTGATGAGCCAGGATAGGCATTTTGCAACTGGCTTTTAGTCAAAATAAGGCCAATGCACTGATACTACAAAGATTTTATCTGATTTTTTTTTTTTCTTTTCAGAAGATACTGACCAGGCAGACAAGAACAGGCATGCAAATAGGCCCGAAAGAAGCAAAAGTGCTGCCAGAAATTCAAAGAGCCTGAAGTCAGCAACACCCTTCAGGAAGCTCCTATTTTAAAGAGGAAGTCCTGTATTGAAAGCAAAACTCAAGGACAGAAATTCACAAAGATCATTAGGGAAAGCAAAGAAACAGAGGAAATGAGAATTTAAAAAAGAAAATGCAGCATAGGAAAGGCATAGCATAACAAGGCTTACCATGAGGGAGCACCAGAATTTATTACGTTTATAAATTCTGAGCCTTTCTGTGAAGGCTCATACTATATATGTGAGGAGAGGCACCTTACAGAACAAGGTATATACTTCTGCATTCTGCACTAGTTCTGCAGGAGGAGCTGCAACAGCTAAAGAACGACCTTCGGAGGCACCACAGGTCGGGACCACACTCACAGCCAAAGGCCTTGGGAGGGAAGTCACAAATTGGGGATTCTGCACTTATACTTGGAACAGCTCTCACCATCACCTGCATCCATACCAGCCTGGCCAAATATTTCAGCGCATTCTCCTCTCTAAACATACAGAAGTGAAGGATACTGGAGGACTTTGAGAAAGCCATTTCAGCTCCAAGTGTTACAAATAGTTGACGATGCCTATTAAAGCTAATGAATGCATTTTTGGTGTTGTTTAAAATGACATAAAACCATTTGATTTTTAAAATGCTAATGTTTGTATTTACTATAAAGAGCAATATATTATTACTCTACACAAAATAGAAAGTCACTATGCATGCTGCTGCATAATGCTTAAGTATATAGGAAACCGTACTCAAGGTGTTTCTACTTTTTAAAGCAACTTCAAAATTAAATGTTTTCTTTTTCCTCAAGAACATGGTGAAAAGATAAATACAGCTAAAACTAAAAAAAAAAAAACCCAAAACCAAAACATCAAAAGGAAACATTAAAAAAAAATTTTTGACCTCAAAAGAAAGCATGTATCTGCTATCTCATAGGCTTAGATGTGAATATTTTTTCTTTAATTTTTACTTCTAATTAAGTAAAAAAATTTTAAAAATTTAAAAATTAAATTTTTTTTGTAATTTAACTTATGGTGAACTTATTTTCCTATATTAGTTTACTGATTAAGATGGCACTGAGTCTGCACACTGTTCATACCACAGAAAATAAATGAATGACCAAACTAATAGCTATCATGAGATTCATGGAATTAATGAAGTCATTGCTTCATATTATGACAAAACCTAACTCTATAAATTCTGTACATACCAGGAGTCAAAAAAGGTTTTTTTAAATTTTCATAATGGGACTCCAAGTCCAGTCCTAATGCTTACCTCTTCACTGCTAAAGAAAGAAAACGTTCCCCAAATACTATCTTCACTGTATTTAGAAAAAATTACTTTCATGGTTACAAGTGTGCAACAATATCACTTTCTTAAGTTTCTGTCAAGTTACTACCTAATACCCAACAAGAGTAAGACTGGGAACTCTCATAAGCAGCTCCTTAGGTTTTCATTTTCCCTAGTGCTTGCAGCTGAGCCCTGCCTCATCTCTCTCATATCCAACACAGAATCTACATCAGATGCAGGAGAGTCAATCAGGCTTTCAATGAAAGTCCCCATTCCCCAAACAACTACCCTCTCTTTGATCCTCAGCACTTGGCAGGTATGTTAATCTATGAATGCTGGATCCACATCTGCTTTTGTTGGTACAGATCCAAAGCAATACTCATATTAAAGCACTAACCAAACAAGTCAAAATAAGGTATGAATCCTCCTTATTCTCTAGCATAGTGCACACAGAGCTTTTCTTTTTTAATATGCTAGGCAAAGGTAGCACTTTTATCCACACTGAGGGGCCAAATTTCTGTACAGTCTTACATTCTGCAAACAATCAATCAACATTTTATATAGCTTAGAGCAGAGTGTGGTAGATAAAACATAAGTGCATGAAAGTCTGTTTAACATGACACAAAATCTGGAGACAGATGAGGAAGAGCAGGCAACCAAAAGTGCCACATGCAATAAAAATAAGCAAAGGCCATTTATGTGATCTACATTCATAAAAGTGAAACATAAGAGAATTTACATAAATGGAGGTTTCAAAACAGCACTAGTGAATATTCTTCATGTAAGTATTAATGTTGTTTGCTGTTAGTATTTAAGAGCACATTGTGGTTTCTCCTTAAACCTTATGAAGTATGTCCGTGAATCTTTTGGGAGCAACACCACTGGCAGACAGATGCAGCATTTCACTTAGCCCAGAACAGACAGACGGTTCACCTACTTTCCAAGGAGGAGAAGGTTCTCACATAGTAAATGTCTGGTTCAGTAAGGACCAGCAAGGTTTAGAGTTTTTACCTCAACCACTTAGGACTCATTCATGATGAGTACAGTGGCAGTAGAACTCTGGATCCAGGAGCCTGAACAACAATTAAGAAACAATCCAAGTGCCATTAGCATGTCCTAGTAAGCCTGGGGCTGTCAAGGACAAGATTACCATCATCTTACTCTGAAAGATGTGATCTGGGGAACATAATGTTTGGAATCTTAGAAACGTGGCAAGACATACAAAGAAGTCAGAGAGGTAGCATTCAACAGCAGCTGCATATCACTGTAAAAGCCACCAATGCCACTCTACTCATCAGGCACAGGGGGAGGGGGAGGACACAAGGCAACTTCAGCCCTTGGCTTGGAAGCACATCCCCTGCTTCAGAGCTTTTGCCATCTATGAATACCTCTATCCTGGTACTTTGTATATGTAATCTCATTCTGTCTATGTACCAAACTGACCAGATGTCCTGTACATATGTTTGGCACAATGCTAGCCAACATTAACATATACTGCCTCTCCCTAGGCCTGTTTATTTGGCCTTGGGGCCATGCTAATGCATACACATAGCTTCTGGTTACAGCTGGTTTCCATCCAGACAGCTCAGATTGTATGCTTGCACCTGCCTGCAAAATACAGGGTAGACAAATCTCTGTATGAAAAGCTGTCTTAGGCAGACACCATCCTATCCAATACATCCAATACTGGAGTGAATGAGTCTTCGAATATATCTTTGCTTCCTCAAGACTTGTTCTGTTATCTAAGATTCTTTTATAAAAGTTTTATCTGACGTTTAAAAAACAAGCAGTTTTTTCCTGTCCTGTAGACATTTCAAATTTTTTTGCCATTCAAGTACATCTTGGCCATTGACTTCCAGTCATCACCTGCTAATGTTTGTAACATAAATTAGATAAAAATTCCAGTTAGAACAGAAAAGGACATAGCATAGGACATTGCATTGCTTGAGGAATTAATAAATCCAGAAAAGAGAGGCAGTACTGTTAGTGAGAGGCAGTAATCTTCCCAGAAAGAACTAAGTAACAACTGGTCTCGTTTTATTTTTAATTAAGCTAATAAATTCCTTTTGGCGTATTATTAATGCTAGACAAGAAGACAGATTAGGAACTGTGTAACATAAACAGCAAAGTTCTCTTAAAATATTCCTTAATTGCTGTAAAATGTGCTTTCAGGAACACAGTATTGCATGGTGTGTAAAAGACGTAAACTGTGAAACACTTCAGGTTTAAATCACTAGTATCTGATTTCACTATCTTACCTCCATCATAAACAATTACATTTAACGATGATACAATTTAAACGGTTTGTTTATCAAACCATTTCATTTAGTAAAGTTTAAATTGTCTTACATTCAACACATCAAAGAGTTCTTTCAATCACTTACCTCCCCGGCTGGCAAGGACAGTACCGTCATAGGAAAATGTCAAGCATGAAGTGTCGGTGCCTGGAGCGTGGGCTTGCCTACAGTGGAACTTTGTGTGTACCTGTTTGTCAAACAAATAAAACATTAGAAAAATTGCTTATTTCAAGACAGGACAAACATTTCTTTATAGCATTTTGTATACTCTGCTGCTATTCCTAAATTTAAACAGAAAACCCTGCATTTTTAGCAGGTACAGAAGCTAAATATTTCTACAGCCTTTTAAAAATGTCATATATGTTTCAGAATAAGAACCTGAATGCAAAATTTGACTTTTTCATAGGTTTAATTATACAGTCCACATTTACATAGCATCAGCGCTCTTGGAAAACCCCCATTAGCACTGAATAAAGGTAGTTACGCCTAGTTAAGATAAAAATACATTTTAAGACAGTTCTCAACACTCCCCTAAGCAGGCGTATGGTTACACAAAATACCAAAATACAATATATGTACTTTGGAAAGGACTTAAAAGAAGGATTGGAAGAATTTACTTTTGCCAAATTTAATCCCTGACAAAATTCATGCTTATATAAAGGAACAAAGCTCAGATACTCTGAGATTTGTGTTCCATTTAGTTGCAAGAAAATTCAAGTTTGGGAATTACATATGTTTATTTTTCATTATTTCTGTTTTGCTGATAATCCTAGAGAAAGGTAGAAATTACTTTCAAGTTAACGTTTTGTTCTTGTATAGAGCTGACTTCTTACTTATTAAGTCACTATTTAGTAAAATCCCTAGAAATGCTATTAAAAAGGGAGGAACCTCAAATTAAATTTTAGCACTTCTGTAAAAATCAAGCTTTCCTACTTTCCAACCAAAAAAAAAGGTCTCAGCTAAGATGCCAAGATGCCTTTCACACACAGGAAGGGAGAATGGAAGAAAAGAGAAAAGACAGAAACAGACGACAACGAAATTTGAAACAGAAATCTGACTCCTTTTTTAACACCTAGGAAATTACACTTCTCACTCGTCCTCTTTTCCTAACGTAAAATCAATTCATAGAGTTGTAAAATAATGCATTCGAGAATTAAAGGTGGCCTGTGCAACTGTATCTCAGGTTCCCATCTGTAAGATGAGGATTAAAACATGCCCTTCCTCATACAGAGGGGAAGAAGACAAATTAGTGACCTTTAAGTCCTTTATTTACTATAGTGATAAGCAGAACAGAAAAATACGCATAGAAGCATATATTTCCAGAGGAGGGTTTGAACAGCATATGCAGTAAGTCAGATCTAGAATTACACCCTGAACAGTAAGAGGACAAAATACTGAGCAGCTGCTTAGTGATTACTATATAATCTATATATTAAAAGAGACACAGTTCAGAACAAAAAAGGAAGATGTGATGATGAAATGCAACCACATGGACTGAATTAAGCTTGCATGGGAATCCTCAGATACCGTATCTTCTAATTTTTGACTATGCACCTCACTAAGGCTGTTTTTATGGGCTATTTTGTATGCAAAAGACCCAAGCTATTAAAGTTATTAATGTTGTTTACCCTTTCAAATATTTGTTCTAAATTTGGCCCAAAAGCTAGAGAATCTTCGTGTGATGACATTAATAATGATTGTAAGCTTAGTTTGGTGTGCAGATTTAGTCAAGTTTTGAGAGGAGTCACGTAAGTCATTCCCTCCACAAATGACTCTTCAACAAACACAGGAGGACTTCAAACACCAAGTAAATACTTCTTACAGTATTTGGTCATAGAATGTAATAGCCTACATTTAGTCATAGTACTTGTTTTGAAATTACTGTCACTTCTAGGCAATCGTGCATATCCTGGAGAAACTCTGTGAACAGATTGCAGTTTATAACTACGTGTCTTTGGTGGGGTCATTATAAATACTAAGAAACATATTTTCTGCATCCAGTTACATACAATTTTGCAAGTAGGTGGTAAAATATAAAGGATAAACTGTGAATTGGCTATCAGAAAATATATTTTCTGTAATATTTGTTAAACATTAACAAGCAATTACAATGATGTATTTTCTGTCTAAGAAATACCATGGACACTTACAAAAACATCATAAATGGTTAATAATAACACCTTAAAAAAATGACAGATTACAATATGGTATTTAGCTATTTCAAATAAATTGGAAAAACTTCGTTTGGGCTCCACAATACTTGTGTACTCAACACTCCCATGCCTCCCTGGCAATGTCACACTGATACACATGTATAAAAAGAACAGTTTTTTCATTTTGCTGCCCAACTTAATGCAAGGGTGGTTTTTTTTTCTTTCATTTCATCCTCAATCAATCTGCAATTCCTTCATTTTGTTTTGGATATAAATTAAAATAAAGAAAAAGTTTTGGGGTCCAAGCAATTCATTTTCTTTTATGTTTTACTAGTAAAAAACCGAAACACCTATATATATGTAGATAGATAGATAGATAATCACATAATGTTTCAGGAGTTTTGTTATTTTTCTGCGGCCAAAGATACTGATTTTATTTAGTATGAATTTATTAATCCATTAATCAAACCTAAACTGTATCTTTCAGGAATTAAACAGCTCACCTTAAGTATGTCACCCACTATGGAGCCTTCTCAATGAAGTACCTATCCTTTGACCAGTTCCTACCCTTTTTAAACTGTCCCATAGAAAAAGAAAAATAGCAACATACGGATATCCAAGGCTCAGACATTATTTGCCCCTTAATCACAAAAATGAAAACAACATAACACATTTACCCCAACTCTGTCCAGCTTAGATGCCCTAGGATTTCATGTAAAACGAGGGGACAGTAAGATTGCATCAGCAATTCTGTTTGTCTTTAAAAATAAATTTGCTCAGTTTACCAGTAAAAAGATTGTTTTCCTAACTTTGAGCTCTGCAAGCTTGCCCTCCATATATTATTCTGCAAAGGAATATAACCCTGAATTGTAATACTAAATCAAATATTCTAAAATGATTGAAGGTTGCTCTAAAAATGATAGAAGGTTGAACAAGAAGTTTTTACATATACTGGCAAATGTTCATTGCAGTTTTCAAAGAAAATAATGTGTTTGGCCTCTGGCCTCTTAACATTTTTAACAGATGTCTAATCTTGCTAACAAATCATTAGCAAAAAAAATTGTTATCAGAATGTTTCTTGCTGGAAAGACATGAAACAACAAAACTAATGTACACAATTCAAAAGTTTCGTTCAGGAAGGGAGGGAGAGAGCATTGAAACACCAGATAAAGATGTAAAGATAATTAGGGCAAAGTGTATCTACATTTCTCCCTCATTACCCCTCTCCTTTTGTTGCAGAGGTGCCTGCTATTATGGAATACTAGTCATATGCCATACAAAATTTGACAAGTTCACCAGTCCTTAAAATTTTTTAAAGGTTTAGTTATTTCAGCAAATTCTGCAGTAACACACTCTGTCTTCTGCAACTTGTTTGAAGGCTTTCTAGCAAATAACTCGAGCAATGTAAGCACTTTCTTTCTAGCTTTGTATTAGCACATATATTTTTGTTAAGCAATTACAGCTGACTGGACTTGTGTGCAACATGAAATGACAGGCAGAAAACATGAAGCACATGTGAGAAAGGATGCAGTTGCATGTATCAAAAAAACTAGGATAACAGATAAATGTCAGGATTTGCAATATCACCGCAGTCCTCATAGAGAGGATGAAAACCAGAAGATAAACAGAAGCCAGAGAAAGGATTGGGAAGATGGGGGGGCTGGGGGAGGGCGGGGAGAAGGTACATGACTGGAGCGTCAGTAATGAACAGCCTTTGTACAAAAATCTGGGTGGATTGAAGAGGACCAATATGGGAAGTGAATAAAACAGTGGCCACGTGAAGTGTTTATCACAAATGAATGACCTACAACAGACCGCATAGTTCGAGTTCAGCGTCACACAACTGTTCTCCTCCAGAATCCTAAATAAAACATGTTCTAGGAAAAGCAGAAGACAGACCTAGTCAGTTTGTTCACCTCAGAAATCCAAGCCACGTCCATGAGAAAAACAACAATACACTTAACTAATGAAATTTTTGAACTTTCCACATTGTTTCTAGGATACAATATTTCACAGTAAGATGACACTTTCCCAAGATTATAATGTTTCCCCACCTGCCTTTTTTCTTTTAACGAAACAATGAATGTTCCAGCCAAGACATTCTCCTTCCTTCTTGTTCCTAACATCTTTAAGATTTTTTTAAAAGCAGAGGCAGTAAATTAAGGAAGGCCTTAGGGAAAGTGAGGTCTACAAAGATTTCTTTATCAATCTTTCCCTGTATTACAGACGTGTAACAAAATTTTACTCATTTATTAGTGTGAACACAGTCAACCACGCAACCACAATCGTGTCTACAGCAAAAGGAACTCTATCCAATACTGAGTGTGCCACTAGCGATGTGCAATCTACTCCAGTTTGCTCCAGCACAAGGAAGTTGTATTCTGAAAATGGAAGCTCATCTCTAGAGATGCCTCCCATGCTCGCTTACCAGCTGTTCCCCCTCTTTCACATCAAGGAATGTTTCCAATGTTCCTTGAGAGAGCTGGAAATCAGCATTTGCACTGGTTTCAAATGTGAGGCAGAAGGGCAGGACTAGCTGGGCAGAGATTCCAGACAGGCAAGTCCCAAGCCATGTATAGCTGTTTGAGACTTAAATGGGTGATTTCACCCAACTAAGATACTTTCAGCAAAATAAATTAGCTGACACTGACAATACTCAACTGCAAAAATTATAATTTTAATAAACATAAAAGCCTTGCAAGATAACATATTATCGTAGGCCAGTCTCAAGGTGACAAAGGCATGAGCTATAAAGATGCAAGAAGAAAATAAACCAACCAACCAGAAACCTTTTTAGTCACAACTGAGCAAAGCTGACCAGGTCTGTTGAAAGTGATCCTACCAGAGACGGCCAGCAATCTCAGCTGTGATCACAGCTGACAAGACAGACAGGTTCCCAGGGCACGAGTTACACTCTCCAAATGGCTATTTCCCCATCCCCCCTTCAGTCATCTCTACTGAAGGAAGCATACTTGGCTTTACTCTCAATTATAATCCACAAAAGAAACGTTGCTGTGCTTTCTGGGTTTAGTATATAACTTACAAATTATCAGGTCTACATATGAGAGCTGAATTCAGAAATTTCTCAATTTTTTACCTGAGTAAGCAGTTGCAGACTGTATCAGATGCTTTCCCTAAGTCTCTGTAAACATTATCCCTGGGCTTTCAATTTATGTGACAGCTCTTCAATACCACTTTCCGTGGTGTAGAAATGGATGCTGTTTCAGAAATGACCATACTGATACAAAACAAGATTAACTTGTGAAATTTGAGGTTTTAGTGTTTACATGATTACAGTGTTACATGATTTGCTCTCCTCCCTGATTTTCTAACTCAGTGACATCTACAGGTATCATTAGCAGACCTGAAACACTCCTTTCTTCCTCTCAATCCTAATTAACCCATTATGAATACAGTAACCTAACTTTATTTGCCACAACCAGGACATCTGACTGGCAATTGTGTTCAACTGTCATGGGTATCCATTATATTCTCATCTGTCGCAACTAAGGGTGGAGGGATGATATTGGAGGGGAGGCAAGACTTTGGGATTTCTTTCTCTCTCACACTCAGCAGTGCTTCAATACCCTCCAATAATCTTTCACATGTATTTCATAGAGAAGTTCTCCCAGTTATTTGCAATTACTGAGCAGATAAGAGACTTGGCTTTTTTTTTTTTTAATATTCTGCAGTTTTTCTTGAGCAACTGTATTGTGATGAAAAACCTATATAATAACTAGAAAAAAAATAGAAAAGATAACAGCCCTGTAACTATTTTTAAAGTTTATAAAACCTTCAACCCCTTGCAATGAATCATGCATTATATCATGGAACTATGAACGAAAATAAAAACACAAGTGTGAAATGCTTAATTGGAAAATGTTGGTCTGTTATGGAAAACAGCATTCTTAGAAGAGAAGCCACACAGCAGTGTAGCCAGTTAAGGTGAAAAATGATTTAGCATTTTGTTAATTGCAATTGATACAAAAAGTTGATTTCTATTGAAAAACATTTACACAGACGGCAATGAGGCAAGGCACGCGATACATTTGACCATATGTGGTTTTAGACAAAACAAGGAAGGAAGCAGGCTGTCTTGCCTTAGCGATGTCTCTGAACCCCTGCAGAGTGATGAGAAAGTCCTTCCTATCTACCCATGCTTCCTTCAGCACTTAGAGCATTCAACTTCTAAGAATATTGCTGACCACAGAAACAATTTCTTCTTGTTTAAGATAATTCATCAAGAAAGATTTTAGGAAACCATTTTAGAAAGATGGTTTCTTAACAGCATTGCTAAATATTTGCCTAATGGTTTGAAAATGAAACCCCAGCTGAATGTTTGGCTGCACTTTCAAACTTTGCATTTGAGAAAATAATCCATCTTGGCCACAAAAACGATAAATATTACTAATAAAAATAGCTTTGGAAAACTATTCAGTTTGCTCCCTTCGGGGATTTTTTACACAGTATGAGAAAAATGTACAAGGATGTAAAATAAATGTTCCTTTGTATCTTTCCATAACTTACCTAACCCATCCCATGCTATCCCAGCAAATTTATGATCTTCTTCCTTTTTACTATCATAAATATGGCTTCTGTAAACAAACAAACAAAACCCTTCTTTTGCCTCTTTCAAAAATAAAGTCACTCAGACTTGCCCAGCTGTTGAAGGTTCCTTTGCCTTCCAGAAAAGACTCAAATCTGATCAATGTTATTCTGTCAAAATTCCATTAAAAATTTAGTTAGGATATACTAGAACCCCACTCAAAGTCCACCGATTTCTTCAAACTCACCTGTGCCAACACCGGATGTTTCATATCAATTAAAAGTGGCCTTTTGCCTACTGGCAATAAACATGTAAGAGTATAAACAGAAAAAATATAAAGAAGCTACAAAGATGTCTTTAGAAAGCAACTAGCACAAACTTATTCCCACCATAATTCAGTATAATTTCTCACATTCTTTCAGTCTTCAGTGCTCCCAAAGCTTAAGACCATTTTAGAGATCTTATAGAGGTACAGTGTGAAGAGAGTGAAATATAACTGAAAATATACAGAAATTCACATAAAGCTAATATTTCTGAGCCAAAAAAGGTGTAGTTTGCAGTGAGTTATCAAAGGTGGATGTATAATAAATTTACTTAGTTGTTGGAAAAAAGTAGCTAAAACACGTATATTCCAACAAGATGGGTATATTTCTTTAAGAAATGAACAGTCATTTTCACTAAACTTCTTGTAACATATCGTGAGCTATTATTTCTTCTACATTATTTGATTTTTTCCAACATAAATGTATTGCAAACCGTTACACTGTATTTTCTCTGCTTATTAATTAAAATAAAATAAATTTTTTAAAACATGGATTTGGTTTTATTTGTTCAAGTGGAAAGGCAAAGAAGAAATAATGCCTCAGTTAAAAGGGTAAGTGATATTTTGCCACATGAAGTATTTCAGAGATAACATGAGCATTCTTAACTCAGAGCCTCAATGGTTTATAAATTATGTTGCATAAGGTGGCTGAGATTATTAGCTCAATATACTTAACACTGATTTTCAAGGTCCACACATATTATTTTTTTTTTAAAAGCCTCTAGAAAAAAAAAAAGCCATCATCATTAAGCAAAGTAAGTTGTTGAGAGAAGTTGTTTTTGAGAAGTTAAAGGAAACTCCTTTTCTTCTGTGACAGGTTAGGCAGGCACTTGTGGATGGTGTGGTATATGCATTTTTTTAATAACCAAAGATATGTTGCCATTAATCTGCAAGACGCAGAGTTGCTAAATGCCCTCAATTTCAGCTACCTTTAACTCAGAATTTTACCTGATGAGTTCAGCGACTTCAGGATTAGGCCCCAGAATTATGTATGACTAAAACGTAAAAGTAAGAAGCTGGTTGGGGAAAAAAAAAAGGTAACTTAAGCAAACTTTATTTTCTTTTCAAGCAATATTCCTATCTCAGTTTCATGATTACTTCTTTGACGTTGCTTTTTTTCCTCACAATAATTTTATATAATTGACTAGCTAAATAAGCAAACAAATAAAAACCCTACACACTTGTAAGCAAAAAAATTGGCAAAGTGGAAAAAATTTTCAAAAATTGTTTTCTGCAAGTAGTTCGCTCAGAAACAACGTACTGTCTTAAATAACTCTGGCAATTCAGGTTTTGTGGTAGCATCAACTTCAACCCAAAAAACCACTTAAAATCTTTCATGATTAAAGATACTTTGTAAAATAAGTTAAATTTAAAACCAAGATTTCTCTGCTACTGCAAGATGAGGCTCTGGTATACTTGGATTTGATTTCTGACACTCAATATTGAAATGACTTGAAAATGAATGTTTCCATTTTAAAACACACGGTATATTTATTCATCTACACTGGACAACACTCTGTTGTATCAAGTTTCCAAACTAACCTACAAAGCAGCAATCAAGTACCTAAGCATTAGGTAGAGTGAAAAAAGTTGTAACAACTTTTAGAAAAATGTGGCTTGCTGTTCTACAGTGAGATTCCTGAATATATTTCAAACATGGACCATTTTTAAAATTAGTTTTCTTTTTTAATAGATATTAAAAACAAATTACTGTTTAAATATGAGAGGATAGAATTCCTTTGTTTGGAATTGATGTCCTTAAATCAATTAATCCCTTCTGTCTCGTTTCATATAAATAATAATGATTATTAAAGCTATGGTAATGTAAAAATGTCCTAATCAATATCCAAGACTCCCTCTAACAGACTGCAGTATTTCCATACAATTTGTCTCTGAGGAGTACAGAATCATCACAGAATTTTTCGTTCTGCAACTAGCCTTCTCCTCTACTGCTAATGTTCAAACCCCTCTTTACTCTTCTTTTCCTATTTCCGTTTTTTAATGACACTCCCTAGTACCTCTCCTGACTACAATTCTCTTTCACCACTAGCATCCCTAAAATCCTTCTCCATCCAACAAAAAGATTCATTCCATTTTCTCCTCCTTGCCTTCCAGTTTCTTTTCAGCACAGTATTTCACACTCATGTCTGGCAACTTCATATCTCTTCTCCATCAGCAGTGGCATCTTTAGAGCATAGGGAGACACGTGAATTGCCTTTTGTGAAAGTCATACCTCAGAAATCTCATTTTCATCACCCACTTTTCACCAAATAGCTCCATGTTTCTTTTTTTCCTCTCTCTCTCCATTAATCTTTTGCACACTTCGGCCTTTTCATCCAATACTGCCTTTTCCTCCATCCTCATTCCTTGTCAATCCCACTTAAATTCCTTCCTGAGTCTCAACAGATTTAACCCTGACAAATCCAACAACGCTACCCCTTGGAAAAAAGTGCCTATTTTCTATTCCCCTCTTCAGTGTTTTATGAGGTCCAGAATCTCCTGAACACCTTCTACATGTTGGCTCTCTTTTTCACTACTCTCTCTGGTGCGTGATTCTCTCTCTTTCTCACAGTTTCACTGGTTATTCACCATTACTCAACCTCCTTGGTCACTGAACTTCTCACTCTACAATGCATTTTTAAAACCTTTATTCACAACCATGACTACCAATATTTTCATGCCATTAAACTACCTTCCAAGAAAAGGTACATCATTCTCTGTCTGCTGAACATCTTAGTTCATCTTGACATCACTTTGTGAATGTTTAAGTGGCAACTCAAATTCAACATGAAGAAAGTTGTTCCTGATTTTCTTACCTGGATACCATATCTCCTCAATTTCCCTGGAAGATCTAATCTCTTTTAACCATTCATCATAAGAAAAATGTTGTTACATGCATCACAATGTGTCATGTCACTTCTGCCACATATTGTAAAACACACTGTAATAAATCCAATCAATAACCCGTTGCCAGTATTATTACTTTGATGTCTTTTCCCTCTTTGTTTCCTTGATAATGGTTCTTTACTTTTAGGGTCCACTGTCACCTCATTTTGTCTTCTTTAACAGTTGTATTTTTCCAATGACTTAAATATATATTCTTCCAGTAATAGCAATTACAGATCACTCACTTAATCCTCAAGCGCACCTGTGTTTTTCTCACATAAAGACAAACAAAGTCAAAACCAACAAAACCACCACTCCCTTTTCCATAACACATATGGACATACAATAAACTATTATTTAAAAATGAGAAAAAAAAGGAGACAAGTAGCAATTGAGTTTGCACACTGCCTTACTTTTGTTTATCGGTATAAACCTCTTACCAACTTGACACCAAAGGATTCATTTTCAGACATAAACACATTTGTTTCAGAAGGACAACAATCAAAACTGAAGTTTGGTTTATACACGCAGACACACAGCAGCACACATTAGCACAGCCCTGCCTTGCTCTCCTACCTCAATGCAATAGACAAGAAACAACAGTGACCTGTCTAGGGTACAGAACACATTCCTACACCCCTGCCAACTCCTACCCATTTTGGCACCACACTTTCACCCACATCAAATATCAAAATCAACCAGGCATTTGCACGTATCTGAGAAGTGCCAATGGCTGACATGCAATGCTTTCTGCTGCCTAAACCAGGTGTCCCTACTTCTGAAAAATCACTCAGGCTCTTGAAGGTGGTCTTGAATATAAGCCAGTCCTCCCGTTATGAGGGCAGGAACACACTACCTGTACTAGTTGTGCTTTTGCAAGCCCTGATGAAACAGCCGCTATAAAAGTCACAGCAGCGTACTCTGGCCACATCAACAAGATGAAGTTTGCTTACAGGTCTCAGGCTCAATCTGCTCTCTAAACGAGACCACAGACCTGCATACTGGTGAGGACAAAGAAACAGGCTAGGGAGCTAGGATACAGTGCCATTTATATGCTCTTACCAGGGTATGTGCTGATCACAGCAGCTACATTCACCAGGAGCTCTTAGTGTCCTTAAAAAGCATGGTCTATGATTATACAATGAATTAGATTTTTTCAGAATATTTCACTCTTTGTATGTGAAATACAAAGCTAGCACAGCACTTTCTAATTTGGCCATCCTATCCCAACATTAATAAAATGTATTACACCAAAAATTAAATATAAATGAAGTTTTAGCGCTGATTACAGGTGACTGCTTTGAGCACAAAACAGTCACAAGCCAAATCTGGAAATCATACATATACATGGTAAAAAGTGAAATAGTAACCATAAAGGCATTTTTTTTAAAACCCTTATGTTGCTTAATCTGAATGAAAGTTACACACATCGAATTATCTAAGAGTGCTTTGTTTAAACTAGTAGAGCTTAGAATGATTATACAAATTCAGAAATTCTGTTAAATTAGAATTTCATAATAAGTTTGTGGGCATACTTCGACACACGGAGACACACTGTATATGTATTTCCGGATAATGTGTTAAATACATAGGTAGTCAAATCCAACTCCAAATCTAGTTCTCTGTCTCATGAGAAATTTAGAACTTGGTTCGAGGAAGGCAGCTGTTCCATGGATGTATCTGATTTCAGTCTGTGTAGTATCACTGCAGTCATACATTAAATAAAACACAGCTGGACAATGCTCCACCAATTTCCCCAGCCTCTCTGCTAACTGTTTAGCACTAACATCTGTTGAAAACAAACTCTAGGAAATAGGGAAATAATAAAAAAAACCCTTTATTTTAAAATATTTTGCACTGGAAGTTCTACTTATTCATAAAGATAGCCTCACATATATTCAATTAGGTTTTAATTATGAGATTTATACCTGAGTTGAAAGAAACTTGCTCACTGAAGGCTGTCTTACAAAAAATATAATATTATTACAAATACTTTTCATTTCACATGATTGGTTTAGTCCTGTACCTTGTGCCAAGAGACGGTGTAGTTGTGCAGTTTATCTTTTTATTGATAATAAAATAACCTTTTTGATTTATAATCTTATTACGAATTTTCTACAAATGCCATGCAATTGTTTTTTAATTAAAGTTAATTAGACTTATGAGATGTTGTTTAGAAACTGAGAGCAGTCTGTAGTGTATTATGGCCAACTATTTAAGCACATTTAAAACTGTATCCTCACAGAAGTGCACCTTTTAATGGAAGCAGCCATGAAACAATTGTTCTCTATGTAGAAATAGTTTGTTCTTTATCAGACTTCCTCTGAGTCAAGTGTATGTAACCTCCTGTTACATACAAAAGCTATGCTTCACTATAATTTATCTTCTTTTTTTTAGCTTCTCAATTTCTAACACATTAATGAGGATTTTTTTTTAATTAAAAATATGAGTATATTTCTTAATGTCATAAAACTGAGCACATTTCAAAACAAATCACTCTTATTCAATTGAGTAAAAAAAATCAAAATACTTTTCTGTCTGTTTGTCTTTGGTAAGTTTATTTTTTCTACATTAAACAGTTATGAAAAAGGTTACACACAAGCACCGCACAACATTAAACTATTGGTTTCCTAGGCCAATATCCACCTTCTGATCGTGGTCAGTGACACAGGAACACATGAAAATCCCACAACTCTTAAACGAGAAGAATTTGTTACCCATCTTCTGCATTAGACCTCTGGAAAAGTTAGAAATTTGGTAATATTTAAAATGAGAGCAGGAAAAAATAAGAAATAGAAGAAAAGTTAACTTTACTATAGTAATGAGGAGAAATGAGAAGGTAAATATATATTTCAAAAGTTTAAAAATTCCCAATCATTATTTTAGTTTTGAGATTTTGTATTGTCTGAAACGACCATTTCATTAAAAAAACCCCTAATTCTAGTTTCCTTTTCCATTAAAAAACCCCCAAACCTAAAAACCCAACCCAGCTAGCTCTTAGTACACTATTTTCTAAAATTCACTTCACATCATTCTTTATGAATACCCCAAAACAGAAAGCTTTCTGAAAGTTATGAATTGATGAGAAAAATGAAGCCTGCAAGAGATATATCCAAATATGAAGCTGGAAGGGGGCAAAGGGCCCATAAATTAAGCCAAGAAATATAGCAAGCATATGCAGACATAAAGTGCCTAATCTTCATTCAGTATTTTCCACAGATCAGAAGTCATTATTTCCTACCTTTATTGTCCTTAAATAAATCCACTTGATCAAGCTGTAACAGCTTTCCTTTCGTAAGTATTTCAAAATATGGGAATTTCAGGCATCTCTAATAAAACAAACTTAATGACCAAGAGTTGTACAGAAATATACTTTTCATTGCTTTTATGAAATTCACAGTATAAACCTGCTGTTCATCTCCTCACTAGCTTCAAGAAACAGTGACATACTATGAACCACAATGAGAAACATCTGGACGTAAAACTAGCTTCCTAATACACACATCAAGCACAAAATTCTTTTCGTAATTTACAAACCCTATCAGGCTCTAGACCAATGAAGTGTTCAGCTTGCTTGAGCAGCGCATATACTACAGTACCTAAAAGTCATTTTTCTGATAAGTCAGACCACTCTGGAGCTCATTTCTTAGAACGAAACGTAGCATCTGTACTTTTAACTTTTTGCCTCTGCATAAAAGGAAAATTTTCCCTAAAATAACAAAGCTAGCTCAAGAAGGCTCTTCTATTTCTGTTTCATTATTTTTCATTATTTTATCTTTCTATTTCTGTAACATTATTAATGTAACATTAATATTAATAACACTACAATATTAATAAAGCCAATCATGTTGCTATAATACCTACTCTTTTCTTCTCAAATTGTCATTTTAAAATTATTTCTGTAAGCTCTACTGTTATTCTTCTAAATAGTAAATCAAAGAAAGATATATAATCCTTGTGGGATAAGCCTTCTTCCTTTAACCATAAATGAATCCAAAGTAAAATGGTTTATGCTGTTTTCACTGGGGTGTGAACAGACTTCAAGATTTAGAATTGCCTTTCATCTCTATACTAGATAGTGCAAACATTTAGATAATTCTTAACTATAAACTGTTTATTACATAAGAGAGAAATGCACTTAGAAATACAGCAGGGCACATTTTCTTTTAGCATATGATTGGCAGATTCTTTACTGCAGCTAGCTTCAGGGTATAGATAGTGATGTACCAGATAAACCAGACATATACAAAAAGGAGTAATATATGAATCTGCTAATATTTGCTGCTGGCAAGCTTGTGTGTGATTTCCAGTTTCTGGAGCAGAGGTCTGGCACATATGGATATGGAAAACTTACCTTAAGTTTGAAAGGGGAATATAGTATATTTGGATATCTTTCATCTTGTATTTACACAAGAAATTTCCAGATGTAGCCAGACTGCCCTCTTCAAAGCATAAAGCATGTTACATACTGGGGGAAACTGGAAGACTTGCCTACTGTTTAGCTGTAGTAGTGATATTCAGCAAATTTAAGAATAGTCATTCTAAACTGCTTCTATTAAATATTGACATTTCACTGGAATAATTTTAATGCTGTGAAGATATCAATATAAACCCCAAATTCTAGATAAGCAAAACCAAAACAAAATATACAAATAGACAAGTGAATATTCCATGTCCAAAATAATGAATAAGATCTAGCTGGTGTGAAAAGAGCATAATCCTGGAATGCTCTGATAGACCAGATGCCAAAGACATACTATGATCTTTGCCTGTTAGAAACTGTATCTAAAAAGGCATATGCACACTAGTAAAGCTTTCTAGTAGACATACATTTCAAGAATTTATTACTGAGAGCTATGTCTTTTGCATGTCAGCATATGCAAAAAGCATCCCCTAACTGTGCAAAGATCCAATAATCTCATCTTCCCAAAGCCTGGGTATAAGTCCCCTCAGAGGACCTTCCAATTAATGGAGAAAATATTTACAGCAAGTCTCAGATCTTACTACTGGTTTTCATTACTCTGTCTTGGCAGCATCAGCTGTAAAATCCATCAAGAACAGCAAAATAAAGTTTACAAAAAAATTTCCAAATAAGATCTGGGCTTGGATTCCCACTCCAAAACAAAAGGGTCACCCTATTTTGGCAAAAAAAAAAAAAAGTATCTTACTTTTCGCATTATCTAAATCTGTGTCCTTAGTTGTAGAGTATTTCTTCAAAATGGCTCTAATAATTGTAAAACTTTTCATCTCCAAAAACTCTACCTTAAAACTTCATACTGCACACCACAAAACGAAAGCTTACAAAAAACCTTTCAAAGCAAACAATCACTAAATATAGAAATGTATTTATCTTACAGCTATAAATCATGCAATTATTTGGAAAATACTTTTAACATGAGTATTTGTAATAAAAATTTACAGAGCTTAGATCTGCTTAACTTCAGTGCATACTGTGACATCCCACTTTTCTTCCCCTTATATTTTGAGGATAGGACAGCTTAAGGGCATGTGGAAAACAGTTTATTGGGATTATCACTTGATCACACCATTTTCGGGGATATTCATGTGGGCAGTATATTAGTATTGTGTTGGATTTCATTATTATTGTGCATTTTAAGTTCTGTAAAATCATTCTGAGCTTTAGCTAAGTAATTTAAAACTAATTAAAATATATAAATTATTCTATCAATTTAAAATCAAAATAAGGTTTTAAAACCAGGAAAAAAGAAACACTAGCAAAGCATTAGTTCAGTAACGCTGTAGTAGATGCTCACTTTTGAGCAGGAAATAGCTGAAGAATGGAGTTAAACATACCACTAGGTCATTTATGAAACAAGAAAGTAAAAAAACAGAAGTTATATATAACATTAGCTATAAAAATCCTTCCCTGAGCACTGAATCAATTTGTGATTAATTACAATGAAATTACGTTGAAAATCATAAAACATTGCATCTTTCCTGTTCAGATTTACACTACATAGAAAGATAAACCTATTACAGATATGTCTGTCAAAGCTAATTCTTTACTACTCACAGTGCAGCCATTAGATAGCTAAAAGCTTATAAAAATTACTCAAGGTTTCTAAACAGACACAATTTAATATAGCTGGAAAAAACCCAAGATTTTCGGTGTACAAGCTGTTTTCTTAAAGGCATTTAAAGACATCACCACTCCTTACAACTCTGCCCCCCCAACTCTGCCTCTTATCAGTATTTTTGTATCACAGTTGCAATGGTATACCATAAAATACGTGATGTGTGAAACTGAGAAAAATTATTCAGGCTGCCATATGCAGAGAAGTTGTTTATGCAATCCTGGGCTGAATGCACCCAGGAAAACCTGGAGGGAAAATTCACATTAAGAGTAGCCTCATCAGGTGGTTTGAAAGACTACGAAAGGCTAACTAAGTAGTTTAGCTGTCTCATCCTAATAAATCCTATTTGTAATCAATGAAAAACACCTTGACCCTTTCCTGTTTAGTGTGGAAAATGAGGGGAGCTTTTTTGATCATTAAAGAGATTTCTACCGATTTTAACTCACAATACATTTTTAAGCTACCCACCAAGTGTACTAATAGTCTTTACAAAAATGACTTCAGTCTTTCCATATCTCTATGAATGAGATACTCCCACTTCTAACAGGAAAACTGGGCACACAAAGGTTTACTGATTGCAAGACACACTTCATTCTTGTTACTAAAGACTGGCTCCACAGATCAGCTTGTTCAGCAATATGGTACTACTGGTCTTGCAAAAAGCTCTGAATGGGCAAGCACAGGCAACATGAGGAATTTGAACCTATTTGAACTGCAGGTAAATCTAGGGGTTTTACTGCACTGCCCTGTGAATCAATAATTTTCAGGGTCTTGTCTTATTTTGACCACTAACGCTCTCCAACTCTCCATATTTGCCTGACAGTTCTCCACAACTCAGAAAATTTAAATTGAGAGAGTTCTAATGTGTTATGTTATGATTGACTATTTCACACTATTGTTTCCACTATTCATTGGAAGTTTGAAGGAAGTTATTTTTTATGTCCTTTGAAGCTGTTATTTTAAGCCAAGTTGACAGTGTTCATAATATTTCAAACAAGCTGACAGATCGTTAAGCTAATGTGCACTGTAAATGCACATGTACATGAACCTTAAAGAAAAACCATGCACTGACAAAATAACATACGTGAGAAAATAACACAGATTTATGACAAAATGAAAAAATCCTCTGAGGCAGGTGATTATAATGGATCATGATCATGCTGAGGAAGTTTGGAGAAAGGCAAGGCAGAGTCGGAATGCATTTGGCTAACTTCAGCATTAGCAAGTTATCAACGTCAGTGTCATGAAGGCAAAAAAAGTCTTCCTCCAGAAGTTCCAAAAGTGTTTTTACTCTCACTACATACAGCTGGGAGATTTGGAATTGCACCAAAAAACAGTGGAAGCAGAAAACTGAATGAGACACTCATGGCGTGCCTTACTAGTCAGAACTAAAGAAGGGAATTGATCACACACCAAAATCACTCCCTAGGCATAACATAATTGAAAAAAAGCAGATACCGAGGTGGCTTTAAGTGGCTTAGAAAAAACAACTAATTCATGACCCTAACTTACAACAAATGGCTACTTTGACTTCAGCAGGGATGATAAAACATGGGATAGAAAAGATCTTGTTTCTTTCTAAATAAAAAAAAAAAAATTCAAAGAATTATTTAATCACACCATTCTGAACCAAATTCTACACTACCTAGCAGCGAACTCAAGTGATGTCACAGGGACGCCACCACACAACAGGTTGATCTTTAATTTGTTTGCCCTTTGATAGACCCATCAGTAGGATTCCGGTAGTCAGGTGTAAAGCTATCAAGTCACATGTGGAGCAGAGGATAATAAACCGATAACCAGCAGTCAGACACTATGGCTACAGTGGCAAGGAAGATTTCTGGGAGCTTCGTCAGGGAGCTTCTGCCACCTTGTAAAGTGGTGCGGTCTTTCTGAGCCCCCAGGCTTCCTACTAGCACTGCAGCAGTGTGCCTGCCTCTAATGAGTGCCCCTTTTGCTCTAGGAAAGGGCATTATCAGACCCTCCTTCCTATCGGGGTATCCACTTCTGTCCCTGCTACTGCTGTTTTCATGACCCTGCTCCTATGGGAAAGCAGGGGCCTTACATTTTCCCTGAAGCAAAGAGAAATTTCCCTCTTTCTGAAGTGGGAATGTGTCTAAAACCTTCATAGACACCAGAATAACAGGGACTATGGACAGTATGTAGTGTGAGCCATAATATCCGGCAAGAACACCTTCCTGGATTTAGTTTGTGCTGTTACCACCATATGCAGGAATAGTGGTATGGGCATCCAACAGCAAGGTCAAAATGTCATTTATATTTTTGCTTAAATGCAAAAATGAATTCAGACAGTCAAAACAGGCCTTTATTGGATCAGCTCTGGCATGACAGCACAGTCAACTAAATTACAGTTAACTTTAAACACCTTCCTGCATGTATCTTTCTTCCTGCTGCATATGTACCAAATCCATAGTCTAAAATAATGATGCCAGAATCACTCCTAACTGATGAAGTGTAAGAAATTATAGCAACTATTTTCTGCTTTCAAACACTAGTGATTTTTGTTACAGACTCAATAGAGCCTTCTCAAGTTAAACGCAAATGCTATCTTAATTTTGACTTGAAACAGAGATGTACTCTAAAACAGCAAAATCTGTGTATACAGCTCTATACTTGTTTCAACAAAGTCAAATAATATTTGCTTTAAGGGGATTAAAAAATTTCTTCCTCAAAAATCAGAAGTTACTATTTCTACTATGTATTTCTTCAAGCAGCTTAACCCTCAGTCTTGATTCTCCACAGCTTTATCTATTTTCCTGCATCACCTACAGTTCGTACCCCCACCACTTTGTCATGACTTAACATTTTCTTGTTCGCCTTTGCAAGCATCTCTGCATCCTGTCAGGCCACTAAGTGCTTTCATCATTCCAGTGCAGGAGTCAATCCCATCCTCCTCTTTCTAAATCCTACTTTGACTACATGTTCCTTTTTAATTTTTTTTTCTTATCACTCCCCCACCCCCCAAATATAAGATGATGGCTTTTTCTTTTTTTAATTATTTCATCAAGATGCCTTGTGAAACGCCTGATTTTAACCATACACAGAGATTTCCAGAGAGTACCACCCGTTTTAGGTAAGAATGCCACTAAAAAAGCAATTTACACTGCTCCTTTACACAAAAATCTTGCACGTTGCTTAATGACACCAACAAAAGCAAAGACAAAAATTCTTTAGGCTTTAAAAGTACAAATCCAAGAACACTATCAACTTCATTTCCACTAGGAAATCACTTCAGTCTTGCATTTTATACAGGGGTCACCAGCTGGAAATTGCACAAGATGCACAGGATAGATCTTTAAAGTATTCATAATCACCTTAAACTGCACTCAATCAGCATTGCAATATGTCATCTTATAGACACACAAAAATTCAAACGGAAAAGCACATGAAAAAGCAGACTACGAAGAGCACTATTGTTAAAACTACACCAGAAAGCTTAATATTTCAATACTGTGTATGTTAAAATAAACAACATACACAGGTGATGAAAGCCAGTCTCTGAAAAATTTATTATTCTGTTAGAACAAGTTTATACTTAGGATGAATTCTCAAGCTTCATGCCATTAGGAAGTTTTACTGGGTTTATAATGGAAATAAAAACAGAAATAAAAATAGATGACAATCCCAAAATACAGGCTGTACTTTGAATATGATCAACGGGCTTTCTTTTCCTTTTACATCTATACATTTCCTCTTGCCTCCAGCAATCAAATTTTATTCAATCTTCATGAAAAGTTCCCTAAATTGCCTGTTTTCCTTTTTAAAATCAGTATTTTGAAAGACGAAACTGAACAGACTAACATAACTTGTATTAGTTCAGTATTATTTCCCCAAAGCCATCCTATTGTACAGCTTTCAAGGGTTTATGATGTCAGTTTGATTCAAAGGATCCTGCACCCCCCTGCCCCATTTCCTCTGTAATCTTACTTTGGCTTCCAAAAAAATTGACTCTAATCTCATTTTCTCCTCCTATGCATGCCATAAGTACTTATTCCATTGAAGTGAAAGGGACTGGGCATCAATTCTTTGGGTAAGATGGGCACAAAGGAGATATGGATGATTATTAGGATGATTAATGTTAAAAGCAGTAAAGCTTTGCCTGGTGAACTTGCACTCAACATTGCAAAATTAAACTCTTGGAACTGCACTGGTTTGTAAACTATACTACACAAAGCAAGAGGAAGCACTGATTGCTCTCAGCTTCGAATTATAAAGTAGTAGCAAGAATTGTATGTATTCTTTGTCAGCTAGATTCATAACTACTGGAAATCCAATTTTAAGTTTAATATGAACGAAGAAAATACAGAGTATATTTCATAATTTTAAATAATTTGAAATCATTCCCATTTTGACTCTTTCTGACCACACTGCATTTACATAAATTGTTCAAATTTGCCTCAGTGTTAATTTTTACACATTGAACAATGTAACAACATTTGGCATTTAATATGCAGTATTACCCTTATCCTCACCCACTTGGATGCTATTCTCCTCTGCCTATTATCTGGATGAATAACGGATTTCAGTATGAAATTTTATGAGTTACTGCTTCATGTATTCAATATCTCAAATAAAATACGGAAGTATGTATTTTTAATTACAAAAGAACCAACAAGAAATTACAGCTTTTTCCACAAGCATTGCGTCTTAAGTGAATAATATTCTAAACATAGGTATGTGGCCAACTTTTATTTTTAAAAAAAACAGAGTTTCCTCGGTGTTTTGAACTGAATAGCAGCACACTGAATGATCGGTTGTAGAGAGGCACAAGAAATATTAAATTTTGCCTATGAGTTATTTAGTTTTCAGGGGAGGGAAAAAAAAAAGTAAGTATAAAAGTACCAAAATTGATTTTATCAGCTTCAACATTCAGCACTTGATATATTAGAAGCATATATTGTTATCAAATACTTGACTTACACTCATATTTCTATCCCAGATCTGGATGGAGCCATCTTGACAGCCAGCTGCAATAAGTTTACCATCTCTGCTGTACGTGCAGGTTGTAGGAATCACCCGTTTACCTTGAACTGATCGTGGTTTAAATACACTTTTGTGCTTTTTTTCATTGTTAACATCCCACGTCCTCACAGTTCTGGGAAAAGGTTTAAATAAAGAGTTGTTTTAGATAAAGTTAATAAATATGAAGTAATTCTTCTTACAATATAATCAAACACCTTTTTCAGCATAAATGGCATATAATATTGTTCAAATAAAGTTGTAATGGCAAAATAGCATTTAAGATATGGTATGGCAGTCATGAAACTAACGTGACAACTTTTCAAGTAAGAAACATCATATTCACTAACCAAGCATGTGAAGGTTTAAAAAAAAAAAAAAAATCAGTTCTTCCCAAATTCTCATGTACATACATAAAATTATTTACAAACGGACAAATGACCAAAGGTTAATACTCAGGTACTACATAGTCTCCACTGTCACTGGAAATCAGGAAGATGAAAGTATTCAGTCCTTTACATAAATGAGACTTCAGGAAACAGGCATAAATGCTTTTACAAATTCATTAACTAAACAGATTGTCTTAATTGTTCTGACATGGCAACAACTGACAAACCTGCTTTTAACTGGCAGTATTGCAGACTGGCTGGCTATTCTTCAGATTTTTCTTTATATTAAAAAGGCATTTTGAACAATTAATTGCAATATTATTGAGTTCTCTTCTACTAATCCTGAAGGTCTTAGAGTTCTGTTGTAAAAGTATTCTTCAAATACTTTACACAGACTCATTTATGTAATATTGTTTTTTCAAGTTGAGTTTTTCCCACATTATTAGCAAAATAAATACAACCTTTTTCTTTTTAATGAAAAAAGAATATCTGCCTGGATCTTCCATGTTTCTTAGATACACAAAAACATCCAAATGAGAGAGAACTGAAACACTGAGATACAGGTGGACTTTTTAAACTCTGTCTTAGACACAAATGTTTTCTGTCCATTTAATATGTTGAGTTCTTTCCAGATAAAAATTCAAAACTCTTCTGGCATTTAATGCAGAGAAGAGTTTCAGGATTTGGCAAAGAAAGGAAGATCATTCATTTAGAAAGAAAAAAATCACTAAGTTCTCAAGAAAACCTCATTTGTTTAGACTATACAAACATTGCCTATGATCCAACAGCATGTAATTCACTGGTCTCTAGCAAAGCAAATACCACTTGAACAAAGGCTGCCATTTCTCCAGAACAAGACAAGACACTGCGGCATAACATTAGGAACTTCCATCAGAGCTACAAGACCAGACAGGCTACAGAGCTGACATATATATAATTCTAGGATGAAACAGACAAGAAAATGAGCTGGAAATAGCTCACAGAAGTTATATTTAATCGCACATTTAATGATAGTAGTGAGAAATCAGTAACTGAAGTAGAATGAATCTCCAGTTGTCCATAATAAAGTCAAGATTAGACTCATTTTTAAAAGCCTTAAATCTCCTATCTGTAAGGCATCACTTCATTGCTCTATTTGGAGCTCTAGCATAAGACATTCAAGTGCTCCCTCAGTAAGTTTGCAGA